>NC_091142.1:25049263-25266763 GCF_041381155.1 Argopecten irradians | reverse complement strand
AAAAATCGTATCAATATTTCAAAACAACATGGATAAATCGTCTGAAATTAGACGGTCAAAGTTGTGTTGTAAATTAAATCGTTTTAAACTTTCGCGGGCATTTACTTTGCCATTTTGAATACTTCGCACCTGAAAATCCGCCATTTTGTAGATCATATTACGGACAATAAATGTACAAAAAATTATAACCATAACTTTAAACCGCTTTGTACCGGAAGTCGGAAACCTTTTTAAGCGGCAAAACCGACTTATTAAGATTCTGTCTTTTTGGCGGGAAAATACTCAGCCATTTTGAAAGATATGCCCCTGAAAATTGGCAGTGTTGTAGACTTTTATACCGACTACAAATATGCAAAACATCAGAGTGATATATTAAAACCCCTTGAAACAGGAAGCCGGCAAAGTGATGTGCAGAGACGCGTCTCATACGTGACGAACTTTACGGAGCCATATTTTGGCCATTTTTAAAGTTATGCAACCCGGACTTTGTGGAATTGTCATCATTTTTTACCATCTATCGTTGTACAAAAAATTAGCGCTCTAGCTCACAAAAGCATTTTTCACAAAAAACTTTGTCGGTCAAAATATCGGCCATTTTTGAAATTTTCGCAAAATGTGACTAGGATTCGTGGTGCAGCTTGCAATTGTCTATCTTTGTACAAAAAATTAGCGCTCTAGCTCACAACAAGATTTACCGAAAAAATAGCCCTAACACGGAACTTGATAAATCGTGTCAAATTTGGCGGGCAAAATCTCGGCCATTATGGGAGGTTCCCACTTCATAAAAAACGCCATATTGTCAGGCATTTTCCAGACTTTTCGCGATTGAAAAATCAAAGCGATATATAAAAACCACTTTGTACCGGAAGTGGCCAAAGTTGAACGCAAAAAATGTTCAAATCTTACCGTGTCAAACTTTTGGCGGGTAAAAACTTAGGTTAATTTACAGTTATGTGCATCTATAAAACCACCATTATGTAGTACATGCACGTGTGTACGGTTGTGCAAAAAATCGTATCAATATTTCAAAACAACATGGATAAATCGTCTGAAATTAGACGGTCAAAGTTGTGTTGTAAATTAAATCGTTTTAAACTTTCGCGGGCATTTACTTTGCCATTTTGAATACTTCGCACCTGAAAATCCGCCATTTTGTAGATCATATTACGGACAATAAATGTACAAAAAATTATAACCATAACTTTAAACCGCTTTGTACCGGAAGTCGGAAACCTTTTTAAGCGGCAAAACCGACTTATTAAGATTCTGTCATTTTTGGCGGGAAAATACTCAGCCATTTTGAAAGATATGCCCCTGAAAATTGGCAGTGTTGTAGACTTTTATACCGACTACAAATATGCAAAACATCAGAGTGATATATTAAAACCCCTTGAAACAGGAAGCCGGCAAAGTGATGTGCAGAGACGCGTCTCATACGTGACGAACTTTACGGAGCCATATTTTGGCCATTTTTAAAGTTATGCAACCCGGACTTTGTGGAATTGTCATCATTTTTTTACCATCTATCGTTGTACAAAAAATTAGCGCTCTAGCTCACAAAAGCATTTTTCACAAAAATCTTTGTCGGTCAAAATATCGGCCATTTTTGAAATTTTCGCAAATGTGACTAGGATTCGTGGTGCAGCTTGCAATTGTCTATCTATCTTTACAAAAAATTAGCGCTCTAGTCACAACAAGATTTACCGAAAAAATAGCCCTAACACGGAACTTGATAAATCGTGTCAAATTTGGCGGGCAAAATCTCGGCCATTATGGGAGGTTCCCACTTCATAAAAAACGCCATATTGTCAGGCATTTTCCAGACTTTTCGCGATTGAAAAATCAAAGCGATATATAAAAAACCACTTTTGTACCGGAAGTGGCCAAAGTTGAACGCAAAAAATGTTCAAATCTTACCGTGTCAAACTTTTGGCGGGTAAAAACTTAGGTTAATTTACAGTTATGTGCATCTATAAAACCACCATTATGTAGTACATGCACGTGTGTACGGTTGTGCAAAAAATCGTATCAATATTTCAAAACAACATGGATAAAATCGTCTGAAATTAGACGGTCAAAGTTGTGTTGTAAATTAAATCGTTTTAAACTTTCGCGGGCATTTACTTTGCCATTTTGAATACTTCGCACCTGAAAAATCCGCCATTTTGTAGATCATATTACGGACAATAAATGTACAAAAAATTTATAACCATAACTTTAAACCGCTTTGTACCGGAAGTCGGAAACCTTTTTAAGCGGCAAAACCGACTTATTAAGATTCTGTCATTTTTGGCGGGAAAATACTCAGCCATTTTGAAAGATATGCCCCTGAAAATTGGCAGTGTTGTAGACTTTTATACCGACTACAAATATGCAAAACATCAGAGTGATATATTAAAAACCCCTTGAAACAGGAAGCCGGCAAAGTGATGTGCAGAGAGACGCGTCTCATACGTGACGAACTTTAGGAGCAATTTTGGCCATTTTTAAAGTTATGCAACCCGGACTTTGTGGAATTGTCATCATTTTTTACCATCTATCGTTGTACAAAAAAATTAGCGCTCTAGCTAGCTCACAAAAGCATTTTTCACAAAAATCTTTGTCGGTCAAAATATATCGGCCATTTTTGAAATTTTCGCAAATGTGACTAGGATTCGTGGTGCAGCTTGCAATTGTCTATCTTTGTACAAAAAAATTAGCGCTCTAGCTCACAACAAGATTTACCGAAAAAAATAGCCCTAACACGGAACTTGATAAATCGTGTCAAATTTGGCGGGCAAAATCTCGGCCATTAGGGAGGTTCCCACTTCATAAAAACGCCATATTGTCAGGCATTTTCCAGACTTTTCGCGATTGAAAAATCAAAGCGATATATAAAAAACCACTTTGTACCGGAAGTGGCCAAAGTTGAACGCAAAAAAATGTTCAAATCTTACCGTGTCAAACTTTTGGCGGGTAAAAACTTAGGTTAATTTACAGTTATGTGCATCTATAAAACCACCATTATGTAGTACATGCACGTGTGTACGGTTGTGCAAAAAAATCGTATCAATATTTCAAAACAACATGGATAAATCGTCTGAAATTAGACGGTCAAAGTTGTGTTGTAAATTAAATCGTTTTAAACTTTCGCGGGCATTTACTTTGCCATTTTGAATACTTCGCACCTGAAAATCCGCCATTTTGTAGATCATATTACGGACAATAAATGTACAAAAAATTATAACCATAACTTTAAACCGCTTTGTACCGGAAGTCGGAAACCTTTTTAAGCGGCAAAACCGACTTATTAAGATTCTGTCATTTTTGGCGGGAAAATACTCAGCCATTTTGAAAGATATGCCCCTGAAAATTGGCAGTGTTGTAGACTTTTATACCGACTACAAATATGCAAAACATCAGAGTGATATATTAAAACCCCTTGAAACAGGAAGCCGGCAAAGTGATGTGCAGAGACGCGTCTCATACGTGACGAACTTTACGGAGCCATATTTTGGCCATTTTTAAAGTTATGCAACCCGGACTTTGTGGAATTGTCATCATTTTTTACCATCTATCGTTGTACAAAAAAATTAGCGCTCTAGCTCACAAAAGCATTTTTCACAAAAATCTTTGTCGGTCAAAATATCGGCCATTTTTGAAATTTTCGCAAATGTGACTAGGATTCGTGGTGCAGTTGCAATTGTCTATCTTTGTACAAAAAATTAGCGCTCTAGCTCACAACAAGATTTACCGAAAAAATAGCCCTAACACGGAACTTGATAAATCGTGTCAAATTTGGCGGGCAAAATCTCGGCCATTATGGGAGGTTCCCACTTCATAAAAAAGCCATATTGTCAGGCATTTTCCAGACTTTTTGCGATTGAAAAAATCAAAGCGATATATAAAAACCACTTTGTACCGGAAGTGGCCAAAGTTGAACGCAAAAAATGTTCAAATCTTACCGTGTCAAACTTTTGGCGGGTAAAAACTTAGGTTAATTTACAGTTATGTGCATCTATAAAACCACCATTATGTAGTACATGCACGTGTGTACGGTTGTGCAAAAAATCGTATCAATATTTCAAAACAACATGGATAAATCGTCTGAAATTAGACGGTCAAAGTTGTGTTGTAAATTAAATCGTTTTAAACTTTCGCGGGCATTTACTTTGCCATTTTGAATACTTCGCACCTGAAAATCCGCCATTTTGTAGATCATATTACGGACAATAAATGTACAAAAAATTATAACCATAACTTTAAACCGCTTTGTACCGGAAGTCGGAAACCTTTTTAAGCGGCAAAACCGACTTATTAAGATTCTGTCATTTTTTGGCGGGAAAATACTCAGCCATTTTGAAAGATATGCCCCTGAAAATTGGCAGTGTTGTAGACTTTTATACCGACTACAAATATGCAAAACATCAGAGTGATATATATAAAAAACCCTTGAAACAGGAAGCCGGCAAAGTGATGTGCAGAGACGACGCTCTCATACGTGACGAACTTTACGGAGCCATATTTTGGCCATTTTTTAAGTTATGCAACCCGGGACTTTGTGGAATTGTCATCATTTTTTTACCATCTATCGTTGTACAAAAAATTAGCGCTCTAGCTCACAAAAGCATTTTTCACAAAAAATCTTTGTCGGTCAAAATATCGGCCATTTTTGAAATTTTCGCAAATGTGACTAGGATTCGTGGTGCAGCTTGCAATTGTCTATCTTTGTACAAAAAATTAGCGCTCTAGCTCACAACAAGATTTACCGAAAAAATAGCCCTAACACGGAACTTGATAAATCGTGTCAAATTTGGCGGGCAAAATCTCGGCCATTATGGGAGGTTCCCACTTCATAAAAACGCCATATTGTCAGGCATTTTCCAGACTTTTCGCGATTGAAAAATCAAAGCGATATATATAAAAAACCACTTTGTACCGGAAGTGGCCAAAGTTGAACGCAAAAAAATGTTCAAATCTTACCGTGTCAAACTTTTGGCGGGTAAAAACTTAGGTTAATTTACAGTTATGTGCATCTATAAAACCACCATTATGTAGTACATGCACGTGTGTACGGTTGTGCAAAAAATCGTATCAATATTTCAAAACAACATGGATAAATCGTCTGAAATTAGACGGTCAAAGTTGTGTTGTAAATTAAATCGTTTTAAACTTTCGCGGGCATTTACTTTGCCATTTTGAATACTTCGCACCTGAAAATCCGCCATTTTGTAGATCATATTACGGACAATAAATGTACAAAAAATTATAACCATAACTTTAAACCGCTTTGTACCGGAAGTCGGAAACCTTTTTAAGCGGCAAAACCGACTTATTAAGATTCTGTCATTTTTGGCGGGAAAATACTCAGCCCATTTTGAAAGATATGCCCCTGAAAATTGGCAGTGTTGTAGACTTTTATACCGACTACAAATATGCAAAACATCAGAGTGATATATATTAAAACCCCTTGAAACAGGAAGCCGGCAAAGTGATGTGCAGAGACGCGTCTCATACGTGACGAACTTTACGGAGCCATATTTTGGCCATTTTTAAAGTTATGCAACCCGGACTTTGTGTGGAATTGTCATCATTTTTTACCATCTATCGTTGTACAAAAAATTAGCGCTCTAGCTCACAAAAGCATTTTTCACAAAAATCTTTGTCGGTCAAAATATCGGCCATTTTTGAAATTTTCGCAAATGTGACTAGGATTCGTGGTGCAGCTTGCAATTGTCTATCTTTGTACAAAAAATTAGCGCTCTAGCTCACAACAAGATTTACCGAAAAAATAGCCCTAACACGGAACTTGATAAATCGTGTCAAATTTGGCGGGCAAAATCTCGGCCATTATGGGAGGTTCCCACTTCATAAAAAACGCCATATTGTCAGGCATTTTCCAGACTTTTCGCGATTGAAAAATCAAAGCGATATATAAAAAAACACTTTGTACCGGAAGTGGCCAAAGTTGAACGCAAAAAAATGTTCAAATCTTACCGTGTCAAACTTTTGGCGGGTAAAAACTTAGGTTAATTTACAGTTATGTGCATCTATAAAACCACCATTATGTAGTACATGCACGTGTGTGTACGGTTGTGCAAAAAAATCGTATCAATATTTCAAAACAACATGGATAAATCGTCTGAAATTAGACGGTCAAAGTTGTGTTGTAAATTAAATCGTTTTAAAACTTTCGCGGGCATTTACTTTGCCATTTTGAATACTTCGCACCTGAAAATCCGCCATTTTGTAGATCATATTACGGACAATAAATGTACAAAAAATTATAACCATAACTTTAAACCGCTTTGTACCGGAAGTCGGAAACCTTTTTAAGCGGCAAAACCGACTTATTAAGATTCTGTCATTTTTGGCGGGAAAATACTCAGCCATTTTGAAAGATATGCCCCTGAAAATTGGCAGTGTTGTAGACTTTTATACCGACTACAAATATGCAAAACATCAGAGTGATATATTAAAACCCCTTGAAACAGGAAGCCGGCAAAGTGATGTGCAGAGACGCGTCTCATACGTGACGAACTTTAAGGAGCCATATTTTGGCCATTTTTAAAGTTATGCAACCCGGACTTTGTGGAATTGTCATCATTTTTTACCATCTATCGTTGTACAAAAAAATTAGCGCTCTAGCTCACAAAAGCATTTTTTCACAAAAAATCTTTGTCGGTCAAAATATCGGCCATTTTTGAAATTTTCGCAAATGTGACTAGGATTCGTGGTGCAGCTTGCAATTGTCTATCTTTGTACAAAAAATTAGCGCTCTAGCTCACAACAAGATTTACCGAAAAAATAGCCCTAACACGGAACTTGATAAATCGTGTCAAATTTGGCGGGCAAAATCTCGGCCATTATGGGAGGTTCCCACTTCATAAAAACGCCATATTGTCAGGCATTTTCCAGACTTTTTCGCGATTGAAAAATCAAAGCGATATATAAAAAACCACTTTGTACCGGAAGTGGCCAAAGTTGAACGCAAAAAAATGTTCAAATCTTACCGTGTCAAACTTTTGGCGGGTAAAAACTTAGGTTAATTTACAGTTATGTGCATCTATAAAACCACCATTATGTAGTAGTACATGCACGTGTGTACGGTTGTGCAAAAAATCGTATCAATATTTCAAAACAACATGGATAAATCGTCTGAAATTAGACGGTCAAAGTTGTGTTGTAAATTAAATCGTTTTAAACTTTCGCGGGCATTTACTTTGCCATTTTGAATACTTCGCACCTGAAAATCCGCCATTTTGTAGATCATATTACGGACAATAAATGTACAAAAAATTATAACCACCATAACTTTAAACCGCTTTGTACCGGAAGTCGGAAACCTTTTTAAGCGGCAAAACCGACTTATTAAGATTCTGTCATTTTTGGCGGGAAAATACTCAGCCATTTTGAAAGATATGCCCCTGAAAATTGGCAGTGTTGTAGACTTTTATACCGACTACAAATATGCAAAACATCAGAGTGATATATTAAAACCCCTTGAAACAGGAAGCCGGCAAAGTGATGTGCAGAGACGCGTCTCATACGTGACGAACTTTACGGAGCCATATTTTTGGCCATTTTTAAAGTTATGCAACCCGGACTTTGTGGAATTGTCATCATTTTTTTACCATCTATCGTTGTACAAAAAAATTAGCGCTCTAGCTCACAAAAGCATTTTTCACACAAAAACTTTGTCGGTCAAAATATCGGCCATTTTTGAAATTTTCGCAAATGTGACTAGGATTCGTGGTGCAGCTTGCAATTGTCTATCTTTGTACAAAAAATTAGCGCTCTAGCTCACAACAAGATTTACCGAAAAAATAGCCCTAACACGGAACTTGAAAAATCGTGTCAAATTTGGCGGGCAAAATCTCGGCCATTATGGGAGGTTCCCACTTCATAAAAACGCCATATTGTCAGGCATTTTCCAGACTTTTCGCGATTGAAAAATCAAAGCGATATATAAAAAACACTTTGTACCGGAAGTGGCCAAAGTTGAACGCAAAAAAAATGTTCAAATCTTACCGTGTCAAACTTTTGGCGGGTAAAAACTTAGGTTAATTTACAGTTATGTGCATCTATAAAACCACCATTATGTAGTACATGCACGTGTGTGTACGGTTGTGCAAAAAATCGTATCAATATTTCAAAACAACATGGATAAATCGTCTGAAATTAGACGGTCAAAGTTGTGTTGTAAATTAAATCGTTTTAAAACTTTCGCGGGCATTTACTTTGCCATTTTGAATACTTCGCACCTGAAAATCCGCCATTTTGTAGATCATATTACGGACAATAAATGTACAAAAAATTATAACCATAACTTTAAACCGCTTTGTACCGGAAGTCGGAAACCTTTTTAAGCGGCAAAAACCGACTTATTAAGATTCTGTCATTTTTGGCGGGAAAATACTCAGCCATTTTGAAAGATATGCCCCTGAAAATTGGCAGTGTTGTAGACTTTTATACCGACTACAAATATGCAAAACATCAGAGTGATATATTAAAAACCCCTTGAAACAGGAAGCCGGCAAAGTGATGTGCAGAGACGCGTCTCATACGTGACGAACTTTACGGAGCCATATTTTGGCCATTTTTAAAGTTATGCAACCCGGACTTTGTGGAATTGTCATCATTTTTTTTACCATCTATCGTTGTACAAAAAATTAGCGCTCTAGCTCACAAAAGCATTTTTCACAAAAATCTTTGTCGGTCAAAATATCGGCCATTTTTGAAATTTTCGCAAATGTGACTAGGATTCGTGGTGCAGCTTGCAATTGTCTATCTTTGTACAAAAAATTAGCGCTCTAGCTCACAACAAGATTTACCGAAAAAAATAGCCCTAACACGGAACTTGATAAATCGTGTCAAATTTGGCGGGCAAAATCTCGGCCATTATGGGAGGTTCCCACTTCATAAAAACGCCATATTGTCAGGCATTTTCCAGACTTTTCGCGATTGAAAAATCAAAGCGATATATAAAAAACCACTTTGTACCGGAAGTGGCCAAAGTTGAACGCAAAAAATGTTCAAATCTTACCGTGTCAAACTTTTGGCGGGTAAAAACTTAGGTTAATTTACAGTTATGTGCATCTATAAAACCACCATTATGTAGTACATGCACGTGTGTACGGTTGTGCAAAAAATCGTATCAATATTTCAAAACAACATGGATAAATCGTCTGAAATTAGACGGTCAAAGTTGTGTTGTAAATTAAATCGTTTTTAAACTTTCGCGGGCATTTACTTTGCCATTTTGAATACTTCGCACCTGAAAATCCGCCATTTTGTAGATCATATTACGGACAATAAATGTACAAAAAATTATAACCATAACTTTAAACCGCTTTGTACCGGAAGTCGGAAACCTTTTTAAGCGGCAAAACCGACTTATTAAGATTCTGTCATTTTTGGCGGGAAAATACTCAGCCATTTTGAAAGATATGCCCCTGAAAAATGGCAGTGTTGTAGACTTTTATACCGACTACAAATATGCAAAACATCAGAGTGATATATTAAAACCCCTTGAAACAGGAAGCCGGCAAAGTGATGTGCAGAGAGACGCGTCTCATACGTGACGAACTTTACGGAGCCATATTTTGGCCATTTTTAAAGTTATGCAACCCGGACTTTGTGGAATTGTCATCATTTTTTACCATCTATCGTTGTACAAAAAAATTAGCGCTCTAGCTCACAAAAGCATTTTTCACAAAAATCTTTGTCGGTCAAAATATCGGCCATTTTTGAAATTTTCGCAAATGTGACTAGGATTCGTGGTGCAGCTTGCAATTGTCTATCTTTGTACAAAAAATTAGCGCTCTAGCTCACAACAAGATTTACCGAAAAAATAGCCCTAACACGGAACTTGATAAATCGTGTCAAATTTGGCGGGCAAAATCTCGGCCATTATGGGAGGTTCCCACTTCATAAAAACGCCATATTGTCAGGCATTTTTCCAGACTTTTCGCGATTGAAAAATCAAAGCGATATATAAAAAAACCACTTTGTACCGGAAGTGGCCAAAGTTGAACGCAAAAAATGTTCAAATCTTACCGTGTCAAACTTTTGGCGGGTAAAAACTTAGGTTAATTTACAGTTATGTGCATCTATAAAACCACCATTATGTAGTACATGCACGTGTGTACGGTTGTGCAAAAAATCGTATCAATATTTCAAAACAACATGGATAAATCGTCTGAAATTAGACGGTCAAAGTTGTGTTGTAAATTAAATCGTTTTAAACTTTCGCGGGCATTTACTTTGCCATTTTGAATACTTCGCACCTGAAAATCCGCCATTTTGTAGATCATATTACGGACAATAAATGTACAAAAAAATTTATAACCATAACTTTAAACCGCTTTGTACCGGAAGTCGGAAACCTTTTTAAGCGGCAAAACCGACTTATTAAGATTCTGTCATTTTTGGCGGGAAAATACTCAGCCATTTTGAAAGATATGCCCCTGAAAATTGGCAGTGTTGTAGACTTTTATACCGACTACAAATATGCAAAACATCAGAGTGATATATTAAAACCCCTTGAAACAGGAAGCCGGCAAAGTGATGTGCAGAGACGCGTCTCATACGTGACGAACTTTACGGAGCCATATTTTGGCCCTTTTTTTTAAGTTATGCAACCCGGACTTTGTGGAATTGTCATCATTTTTTACCATCTATCGTTGTACAAAAAATTAGCGCTCTAGCTCACAAAAGCATTTTTCACAAAAATCTTTGTCGGTCAAAATATCGGCCATTTTTGAAATTTTCGCAAATGTGACTAGGATTCGTGGTGCAGCTTGCAATTGTCTATCTTTGTACAAAAAATTAGCGCTCTAGCTCACAACAAGATTTACCGAAAAAATAGCCCTAACACGGAACTTGATAAATCGTGTCAAATTTGGCGGGCAAAATCTCGGCCATTATGGGAGGTTCCCACTTCATAAAAACGCCATATTGTCAGGCATTTTCCAGACTTTTCGCGATTGAAAAATCAAAGCGATATATAAAAACCACTTTGTACCGGAAGTGGCCAAAGTTGAACGCAAAAAATGTTCAAATCTTACCGTGTCAAACTTTTGGCGGGTAAAAACTTAGGTTAATTTACAGTTATGTGCATCTATAAAACCACCATTATGTAGTACATGCACGTGTGTACGGTTGTGCAAAAAATCGTATCAATATTTCAAAACAACATGGATAAATCGTCTGAAATTAGACGGTCAAAGTTGTGTTGTAAATAAAATCGTTTTAAACTTTCGCGGGCATTTACTTTGCCATTTTGAATACTTCGCACCTGAAAATCCGCCATTTTGTAGATCATATTACGGACAATAAATGTACAAAAAATTATAACCATAACTTTAAACCGCTTTGTACCGGAAGTCGGAAACCTTTTTAAGCGGCAAAACCGACTTATTAAGATTCTGTCATTTTTGGCGGGAAAATACTCAGCCATTTTGAAAGATATGCCCCTGAAAATTGGCAGTGTTGTAGACTTTTATACCGACTACAAATATGCAAAACATCAGAGTGATATATTAAAACCCCTTGAAACAGGAAGCCGGCAAAGTGATGTGCAGAGACGCGTCTCATACGTGACGAACTTTACGGAGCCATATTTTGGCCATTTTTAAAGTTATGCAACCCGGACTTTGTGGAATTGTCATCATTTTTTACCATCTATCGTTGTACAAAAAATTAGCGCTCTAGCTCACAAAAGCATTTTTCACAAAAATCTTTGTCGGTCAAAATATCGGCCATTTTTGAAATTTTCGCAAATGTGACTAGGATTCGTGGTGCAGCTTGCAATTGTCTATCTTTGTACAAAAAATTAGCGCTCTAGCTCACAACAAAGATTTACCGAAAAAATAGCCCTAACACGGAACTTGATAAATCGTGTCAAATTTGGCGGGCAAAATCTCGGCCATTATGGGAGGTTCCCACTTCATAAAAACGCCATATTGTCAGGCATTTTCCAGACTTTTCGCGATTGAAAAATCAAAGCGATATATAAAAAACCACTTTGTACCGGAAGTGGCCAAAGTTGAACGCAAAAAATGTTCAAATCTTACCGTGTCACGCCAAAAATAATTGAAAATAAACTTTTAATTGGCAAAAGACTTTTATAAAATTACTACAAATATGCAAAAAAATCAAAACATTATATATCCAAACCCCCAAAAAACAGGAAGCCGGCAAAAAAAATGTGCACACAGTCAATAACGTGACAAACTTTTACCACACCATTACGCCCCCCCCCCCCCCCCCCATTTTTTAAAGTTATGCAACCCCCCTTTGTGGAAATCAATTTTTTAAAAACAAAAAATAACATTTACAAAAAAAAAAAAAACTAAAAACATTTAAAAACCAAAAAAAAACAAAAAAAACGGTCAAAAAAATCGGCCAAAATTTTCCCCCAAATTGACTAATTTCCTGCCAATTAACCCAAAAAAAATCCCAAAAAAAAAAAAACCACTCCAAAAAAACAAATTTTTGTAAAAAAATCAAGCCCAAAAAAAATAAAAATCCAAACCTTGATTCAAAAAAAAAAAAAAAAAAATAAAAAAAAATAAAAAATTTTTTCAAATTGGTTTCCAAACACCATTAAAATCAAAAAATATCCCACCATTATACCGGAATTCCAAAAGTTTTCCAAAAAAAACAGCCAAATCAGTTAAAAAAACAACCCCCAACTTAATTAAATCAAAATGAATCCAAAACCAACCACATTTGTAACAAAATGCCCAAAAAACCAATTGCAAAAAAAACCCAAAAAAAAAAAATCCGTTTCAAAAATTTTGGCGCGGTCCCAAAAAAAAAAAAAATTTAAATCATTTTTAAAAAAAACCAAAAAAATTTTTAAAAAAATCCACCAAAAAAAAACAACAAAAAAAAATTTTTCAATAAATTTAAAACAACCATTAACCATAAATTTAAAAAAAAAAACCCCCACAAAAAAAACCCCACCCACGACAAAAAACGAAAAATTTAAAATTTTTCAAAAAAAAATTTTTAAATTTGAAACTTTTTTTTAATTTTTTAAACCTAAAAAAACAAAACCCCCTACCCAAAAAATTCCAATTGAAAAACTGAAATTTTTACCCTTTATCAATTTTGACCCAAAAAAACCATTCAAAAAAAACAACCTAATATTTAAACCCCCAAACCAAACTGGAAAAAAAACCAAAAAAAAAAAAAAAAAAATCCAAAACAAAAAAAAAAAAAAAAAAATGTTATAACCCCACCAAACAAAAAAAAAAAAATTAAAAAACCCCCCAAAAAAAAAAAAAAACCCAAAATTTTGCAAAAAAAAAAAAACCAAATTTAAAAAAAAAAAAACACAAAAAAAAAAAATCCCCCCCAAAAAAAAAAAAATCCCGTTAGTCCAAAAAAAAAAATTTGAAAAAAAATTCCCAAAATTAGCAAATCAATCTCCCCCCAACCCAACTTTAAAAAAAACTTTGTAAAAAAACTTTTAAAATCCCCAAAATACCAAATTATCATTTTTTTGAAAAAAAAAAACCCCCCCACCCAAAAAAAAAAAAAATTTTTTAACCCTCCCCTTCCCAAAAAAAAAAAAAAAACCAAAAAAACCCCCCCAAAAAAACAATTTTTAAAACAAAAAAAAAAAAATGAATCCCCTAACCCCCCCCAACAAAATTTAAAAAAAACAAAAAAAAAAAAAAAAAAAAAAAACAACAATTAAAATGTGAAAAAAGAAAAAATTTTTACCCCCCCCCCCCCAAAAAACCCTTGATTTTTTGGGCAACTTTTATAAAAAAAAAAAAAACCCCAAAAAAAAAAATCCCCCCATTTTTTAAAAAAAAAACCCCCAAAAAAAAAACACAAAAAAACCAACCAAAATCCCCCAAAAAAAAAAAAAAATAAAAAAAAAAAAAAAAAAAACCCCCAAAAAAAAAATTTTAAAAAAAGTTCAAATACTAAAACAAAAAAAAAAAAACCCAAAAAACCCCCCCCCCCCCAATGTAACCCCCCCCCCCAAACCCATTGTTTTAAAAAAAAAAAAAAAAAACCCCAAAAAAAAAAATCAATTAAAAAAAACCAAACCACACCTAAACACCCCCCCCACAATGGAATACTAAAATTTTGCAAAAACTAATTTTAACCCCCCCAAAACAACTTTGTACATTCCCCCCCAAAAACCCCCCAAAAAACAAAAAAACAAAAAAAAATTTTAAAATTAAAACCAAAAATATTTAAAAAAAAAAAAAAACCCCTAAAAAAAAAAATAAAAAAAAAAAAATGGCTTAATTTAAAACGTTAACAAACCAAACACCCAAAACTAAAAAAAACCCCAAAAATAAAAAACCCCCCCCCCCCAAAAAAAAAAAAAAAACACTCTTAACTAAAATGGTTTCAAAATTTCCACCAAATTTTAAAAAAAAAAAAAAAAAAAATTTTAAAAAAAAAAAAAACTCAATTTCCCCCCACAAACAAAAAAAAAAAAAAAAAAAAAATTCACCACAAAAAAAAAAAACCTTGATTACAAAAAAAGTCAAAAATTTTAAAAAAAAAAAAAAAAAAAAATGTCCAAAAAAACTAAAAAAAAAAAAAATGAAAAAACAAGAAACCATTTTTAAAAAACAAACCCCCCAAAATTTTGACAAAAAAAACCAAATCAAAAAAAAAATTTTTAACCCAACCCATCCCCCAAAAAAAAAAAAACCCCCCCCCCAAAAAAAAAAAACCCCATGTCCAACCAATGCCAAAAAATAAAAAAAAAAAAAAAACCCAAAATTTTTACCCCCCAAAACCTAAACCTAACCAAATTAAAAACCCCCAAAAAAAAAAAAAAAAAAAAAAAAAAAACTTTCAAACCCTTTTTTACCACAAAAATGGGTCCCCCCCAAAAAAAAAATTTACCATCAAAAAAAACAAAAAAAAACCCTTTTACCCCACTTTTTATCAAATCAAAAAAAAAAAAAAAAAAAAAAAAAAAAACCACTCCCCATCCCCTCAATCCAAAAAAAAAAAAAAAAACCCATAACTACTTGAATAAAAAAAAAACAACCCCCCAAAAAAAAAAAAAAAAAATGAGTTATTTTCCCAAAAAAAACACAAAAAAAAACCAAAAAAAAACCCCCCCAAATTCCAAATCTGTTTTAAAAAAAAAAAGGGATCCCCTAAAAATTAAATTTCCATCCAAAAAAAAAAGTCACCTAAAAATAGCCCAAAAAATCATCCCCAAGGTCCCCCTAAAATCCAAAATGGTAAAAAAATCAAACCCACACAAACAACCAAAAAAAAAAAAAATCCCCCCCAAATACCAAAATTAACCCCCAAATTAAAAAAACCCCCAAAACTTGCACCCCCCAAAAAAAAAAAAAAAATCTCAAACCCAAAAAAAAAAAACTACCCAATCCCCATCATCTGAAATGAAAAAAAAAAAAAAAAAGCCCAAAAAACAATTCATTAAAACCAATCAAAAAAAACAAAAAAAAAAAAAAAAAACCAAAAAAAAAAAAAAAAATTCAAAAAAAAACAAAAAACCAATAAACCTATCAAACTCTGAAACTCTTAATCAAAAAAAAAAAAAAAAACTTCACATTCACAATTCCAAAAAAAAAAAAAAACTAACCCAAACAAAGCTAAAAAAAAACCCAAAAACTGACAAAACAAAAAAAAAAAAAAAAACCAAAAAAAAAAAAAAATTCAAACAAAAAAAAAAAAAAACCCTTTCTACTTTTCAAAAAAAACCAAAAACCAAAAAACCCCCCATAAAAAAAAAAAACCCCCCCCAAACAAAAAAAAATTTTAAAATCAGAACAAACCAAAAAAAAAAAAAAAACTAAAAAACCAAGGGTTAACCCAAAAAAAAAAAAAAAAAAAAAAACCCAAAAAAAAAAAAAAAAAAAAAAATCCCCTCCCAACAAAAAAAAAAAAAAAAAAAACTGTAAACAAAAAACTTTACCACCCATTTACCCCCTTTTTCCCACACAATTTGAAAACTTTTTTTTAAAAAAAATAAAAAAAAAAAATTGAAAAAAAAAAAAAAAAAAAACCAAAAAAAAAAAAAAAAAGCCCAAAAAAAAAAACAAAAAAAAAAAAAAAAAAAAAAACTTAAAATTTAAAAAAAAAATTCCAAAAAAAAATTTTTTTTCAAAAAAAAAAAAAAAAAAAAAAAATTTCCAAAAAAAAAAAAAAAAAAAAAAAAAAATTCTTAAAAAAAAAATCTTTCAAAATTTGACCCAAAAAAAAACAAAAACCCCAAAAAAAAAAAAAAAAAAAAATTTCAAAATAACAAAAAAACCTTTTACAAAAAAAAAATTTTTATCAAAAAAAAACTAAAACCCCCAATTAAAATAAAAACACAAATTTTCAAATCAAAAACCCAAAAAAAACCCAACCCACCATGTTTTTCGCCAAAACCAATTTAAAAAAAAAAAACCTTTACACAAAAAATAACAAAAAAAATTGAAAAAATTACCCATCAAAAAAAATTTTAAAACCCAACCCCCATCCCCAAAATGAAAACCTTTTTCATTTTAACAAACATTTTACTTTAAAACACAAACTTATTAAAAAAAATAATAAAATAAACAAATTGTCAAAACTTAAAAATCAAAAAAAATTGAAAACCAAAAACAAAAAAACAAAAAAAACACGAAAATTTTCGACTTTCTTTTTTCTTAACATGGTCATTTCAAAACATTCTGAAAAAAAATCCCCAAACTTTGAATTTTATAAAAAAATTTCATTTAACAACCAAAAAAAACTTTAAAAAAAACCCCCCTTTAACCCATTTTCAAAACAAAAATTCCCAAAAAATTAAATTAAGATAAAATGGACAAAATTTTAAAAAAAAAATTTTTGAAAAAAAAAAACCCAAAAAAAAAACTTTTTCAACAAAAAAAAAAATAAAAATTATTTAAATATTCATAAAGTTGTATCAAAAAAATTTTCAAATGATTTTTTCAACGAAAACATCCCCCAAATCATAACTTACAAATACCAAACATTAAATTAACAAAAAAACCCATCACATATTTTCAATTTTCTTTTTGTTAAATAAAACCAACCAAAAAAACAGTTCCCAATCAAAATTAAAAAAAAAAATTTTCCATTTTATTTTCCAAAAATTAAAAATATTTTTTCCCACAAAAAACCAACCAAACTAAAATGGTTCTCCCACAAAATTTCAATTTCAAACAAAATTTGAAAAATTTTAAAAAAAAAACAAAAAATTTTAAATTTCAAACATCATTAAATCAAATGTCAAAAATTAAAAACAAAAAACAATTAATTTAAAATTAAAATCCCAAATTGACAAAAAAAATTCACATAAACCCAACAATTCTAAACCAAAATTTTCAAAAATTTCAACCTAAAAAATTACATTGGAAATTTTAATCAACCCCCACATTGTACCCATCAAATACCAAACAACAACAAATTCACCATTCAAAAACCCAATTAAAAAACAAAAATAAAAAAATGCCCAATAAAAAATTCAACCAAAAATACCACAAAAAAATGTCACAAACACCAATAAAATATCCAAAAACAAAAAATAACCCCAACAAAACCAAAACCATTACCAAAAACACCAAAAAAATTTCAACAATATAAACAAAATGTCAAAAATGGAGCACCAGTACACTTCAAATAAACACCAACAATTTAAAATTCAAATAACACAAATATAAAAAAAAATTCATTAAATCACACCAAAATATACAATATGTCACCACAATGTCACCAGTACCTTCAATATAAACATCAAATGTCAACCACAATGTCACCAGTACCTTCAATATAAACATCAAATGTCAACCACAATGTCACCAGTACCTTCAATATAAACATCAAATGTCAACCACAATGTCACCAGTACCTTCAATATAAACATCAAATGTCAACCACAATGTCACCAGTACCTTCAATATAAACATCAAATGTCAACCACAATGTCACCAGTACCTTCAATATAAACATCAAATGTCAACCACAATGTCAACAGTACCTTTAATATATACATCAAATGTCAACCACAATGTCAATAGTACCTTCAATATAAACATCAAATGTCAACCACAATGTCACCAGTACCTTCAATATATACATCAAATGTCAAACACAATGTCACACCAGTACCATTCCTTATAAACATCAAATGTCAACCACAATGTCAACCATAAACATCAATGTCAAACATCACATGTCAACCACAATGTCCACCAGTACCTTCAATATAACATCAAATGTCAACCACAATGTCACCAGTACCTTCAATATAAACATCAAATGTCAACCACAATGTCACCAGTACCTTCAATATAAATCAAATGTCAACCACAATGTCACCAGTACCTTCACATCAATGTCAACCACAATGTCACCAGTACCTTCAATATAAACATCAAATGTCAACCACAATGTCACCAGTACCTTCAATATAAACATCAAATGTCAACCACAATGTCACCAGTACCTTCAATATAAACATCAAATGTCAACCACAATGTCACCAGTACCTTCAATAAAAACATCAAATGTCAACCACAATGTCACCAGTACCTTCAATATAAACATCAAATGTCAACCACAATGTCACCAGTACCTTCAATATAAACATCAAATGTCAACCACAATGTCACCAGTACCTTCAATATAAACATCAAATGTCAACCACAATGTCACCAGTACCTTCAATATAAACATCAAATGTCAACCACAATGTCACCAGTACCTTCAATATAAACATCAAATGTCAACCACAATGTCACCAGTACCTTCAATATAAACATCAAATGTCAACCACAATGTCACCAGTACCTTCAATATAAACATCAAATGTCAACCACAATGTCACCAGTACCTTCAATATAAACATCAAATGTCAACCACAATGTCACCAGTACCTTCAATATAAACATCAAATGTCAACCACAATGTCACCAGTACCTTCAATATAAACATCAAATGTCAACCACAATGTCACCAGTACCTTCAATATAAACATCAAATGTCAACCACAATGTCACCAGTACCTTCAATATAAACATCAAATGTCAACCACAATGTCACCAGTACCTTCAATATAAACATCAAATGTCAACACAATGTCACCAGTACCTTCAATATAAACATCAAATGTCAACCACAATGTCACCAGTACCTTCAATATAAACATCAAATGTCAACCACAATGTCACCAGTACCTTCAATATAAACATCAAATGTCAACCACAATGTCACCAGTACCTTCAATATAAACATCAAATGTCAACCACAATGTCACCAGTACCTTCAATATAAACATCAAATGTCAACCACAATGTCACCAGTACCTTCAATATAAACATCAAATGTCAACCACAATGTCACCAGTACCTTCAATATAAACATCAAATGTCAACCACAATGTCACCAGTACCTTCAATATAAACATCAAATGTCAACCACAATGTCACCAGTACCTTCAATAACATTACACATCATATGTCAACCACAATGTCACCAGTACCTTCAATATATACATCAAAATGTCAACCACAATGTCACCAGTACCTTCAATATAAACATCAAATGTCAACCACAATGTCACCAGTACCTTCAATATAAACATCAAATGTCAACCACAATGTCACCAGTACCTTCAATATAAACATCAAATGTCAACCACAATGTCACCAGTACCTTCAATATAAACATCAAATGTCAACCACAATGTCACCAGTACCTTCAATATAAACATCAAATGTCAACCACAATGTCACCAGTACCTTCAATATAAACATCAAATGTCAACCACAATGTCACCAGTACCTTCAATATAAACATCAAATGTCAACCACAATGTCACCAGTACCTTAAATATATTACACATAAACATCAATGTCAACCACAATGTCACCAGTACCTTCAATATAAACATCAAATGTCAACCACAATGTCACCAGTACCTTCAATATAACATCAAATGTCAACCACAATGTCACAGTACCTTCACATATATACATCAAATGTCAACCACAATGTCACCAGTACCTTCAATATAAACATCAAATGTCAACCACAATGTCACCAGTACCTTCAATATAAACATCAATCAAATGTCAACCACAATGTCACAGTAACCTTCAATATATACATCAAATGTCAACCACAATGTCACCAGTACCTTCAATATAAACATCAAATGTCAACCACAATGTCACCAGTACCTTCAATATATACATCAAATGTCAACCACAATGTCACCAGTACCTTCAATATAAACATCACAATGTCAACCACAAATGTCACCAGTACCTTCAATATAAACATCACCATGTCAACCACAATGTCACCAGTACCTTCAATATAAACATCAAATGTCAACCACAATGTCACCAGTACCTTCAATATAAACATCATAAACATCAAATGTCAACCACAATGTCACCAGTACCTTCAATATATACATCAAATGTCAACCACAATGTCACCAGTACCTTCAATATAAACATCAAATGTCAACCACAATGTCACCAGTACCTTCAATATAAACATCAAATGTCAACCACAATGTCACCAGTACCACCTTCAATATAAACATCAAATGTCAACCACAATGTCACCAGTACCTTCAATATAAACATCAAATGTCAACCACAATGTCACCAGTACCTTCAATATAAACATCAAATGTCAACCACAATGTCACCAGTACCTTCAATATAAACATCAAATGTCAACCACAATGTCACCAGT
Source organism: Argopecten irradians (assembly GCF_041381155.1). NCBI lineage: Eukaryota > Metazoa > Mollusca > Bivalvia > Pectinida > Pectinidae > Argopecten > Argopecten irradians. Next base: position 25,246,063 of record NC_091142.1, on the reverse strand, counting down.
ACCTTCAATATAAACATCAAATGTCAACCACAATGTCACCAGTACCTTCAATATTAACATCAAATGTCAACCACAATGTCACCAGCACCTTCAATATATACATCACCATGTCAACCACAATGTCACCAGTACCTTCAATATATCATCAAATGTCAACACAATGCCACCAGCACCTTCAATATATCATCAAATGTCAGTAAATAAAGGGAGAAGGCAAAAAAAAAAGACAAGCAGGAGTACTTACGTATTAAACATCAACAGACAGATTTTCATGTTATTAATTTCCTTAAAAGTTCTTGATGACTATTTATGATTTTGTTTGAGACTTACCTTGAAGATCTCGGTTAACTGGTCCATTAAGATCTGGGTATTCAATCATGAGTCTCTCTCGCTCCTTGGCCTCCTCTAATTGGTGTTCTAGGCTCTGTATGCTGTTCTCCAGTTTACTTATAGAGTCTTGAAGCTGTTCCTTCTCAGCACTCAAGTGTTCTATCAACTCCTGGGTATTTAAATTAAACACATTAATCAATAAGTGCATTAGTTTTGTGTTCACTTTATTAAAAACACCCAAGCCCATTCAAAAGTTAAAGATGCTCCATCACTGACAGAGCATATGCGATACTCATCATTTGAAAAATAATTGGTGTTTAATCGTTTATGTACATGTATATGTCTACTTGACACAAAGATAATATAAAATAATTTATGTTGCTTTTGGTGCATGTGCAATCAGTAGTTCATTCATTATAGGACATAATGCGATATAATTTTTTGGGGATGCAATTAATTATTTTGAATATTTTTTATCTGTAAGTGAAATTAGAAGCTCAAACTTTTCAATGGTGGAAATGGTGTAAAGTGGCTAACTTTTGTAACTGGAGAAAGGTACTAAATCGTCTGCTCCTGCTTTTGATTAGAGAAAAAATACTATTTGTCAGCGATGGAGCATCTTTAAGCATGAGTATGAAATTACACTAACAATAAAAGGCACAGAAATGCAATAAGTTTGCTCTAAGACACTAAATGATTAATATCATTTGAAGATGTCCCAGGTTTATAAGTGTAGAAAAGGTGGAATGCCCAGAGAAAGCAAACCACCGACCAAAGGTCAGTACATGTACCTGGCAACTGCCCCGCATGGGATTTGAACCTGAATCCTAGAGGTGAAAGGCTGATGGAAATACAATGTATGCCATAACATCTTAACAACTCTGTCACCACAGCTTCAGAACCAACACCAAGACTTGTAGACTATGCATAATAAAGCTGGTAATTAAGAGACCTATAAGATTTTTTTTATTATAAACACTAAATACGTCTGCATGCATTTACTCCATCATTATTTGATTTTACTTGTAGCTGAATTCGTGACCTTTCTCAGCTTTCTGTGAGGACTAAAGAGGAGAGCTGACTATTTTTTTTTTTACCTCGTCATTTTTTATTTTTGCTTGTAACTTTGTGACCTGCTCCAGTGCCTTCTGTAGGGATTCCTGAGCGGCTTCGCGTTCCTCCTCTGCCAGGCCGACCTGATCCTTGAGTTCTTCGTTTTCCTGGTCCAGCGTATCCAGCCTCTGTAGCAACATGTCCTGCTTTGACTGTAAACTCTGAAACATATAACACAATACAATGACAAGTGATAGTCTGATAGGGAATATAATACAGTTGAACCTGATAAATATAAATTTAAAGCCCACCATCTTTTTGAAACAAAATATTTCTTAAAAACAATATTAACATAAGAAAGGCTACAACACCAAACAAATGCAAGATTACCTGTGTAATTTTTGTTAACGGTACTCTACAAAATTATCAAACTTATTTGAAAAGATAGTGCATGCCATCGCTGGGCCTTTAAATTGATGTTTTGTCTCTATTATGGAGTAACACATTTGATACTCTACGTAGTTAAATTTTTTTAAACTCAACTGACTAACTTTTAGTCTGAGAGAAGATCTCTCTACACTAGCTTGCTGTCAGAGTTACGATAAATTTTATAGGTTAATATTTTCAGTTTTTTAATGAATCCTTACCTTGCCATGTTTGGAAGAACTTTTATTCTTTGCTAACTCTCTAGACAGTTCCTTAGAAGACTTGTCAAACTGACTCTGGATCTTTGTTAGTTCACTCTGAAGTTTCTGAATCTCCTCTGAGTTAGCTTTGTTTTCCTCCAAATCCTTTGTTAACCGTTCTTTTGTTTCTTCTGTTAGATAAATAAAAGATTGAGACATCCAAAAGAACAATCTGTCAATGAATTCCTAATTCTATTTCAAGAAGTATAATATTTCAATGTAATACTGATGGTATATAAAATATAAAAGAATAAAAATCAAAATAAACAAATCAAAAAGTCAGTGTTACATGTATGAGATGGATAAAGTATGAAATCACTAGACTGAGTAGACCACCTAAAATTACACGAAATGGGATAAAATCAAAATATAAAGAATAAAATGCACTCATTATTTTCTAAATTAATAGAACCCATTTCCCACATCAGCCCATTATTAAAACAACGAAAGAAACGCAATCTCAAATCAAGTTAAAGCATCTATTCTTAAAAAATGTAGGCTCCTCCTCTGAATTGTCAGTTAAACAATAAAAGAAAAATTTTGACTTAATGTCAGACATTCTCTTGCTATAAATTGAGGTAAATCTTCAGGAAATTAAATCTGTTAGATTTTCATATCAATCAACAAACATCCATACAGACCTAGGGTAGTAAGAAGGCATTGCTGTCTTTCTAAGTCAGCTTTATAAGTCTGTAGCTGTTGTTCCAGCGTTGTCTTTGTTGATGTTAGTTCATTCTTCTGCATAGTCATCGTGGCAACAGTCTCCTGGTGATCACTCTCCATGTCCTTGACCTTGAGGTCATACTGTTTCCTCAGAGCTGCCTGAACCTCACGCTCTGTCCTCATTTCACTATCAAAGCTTGACACTCGCTTTTCTAGCCTTTTACACTTCTTTTCATAAGTCTCCACCTCATCTTTGAGATTTGCTATCACTTCTAATATATTATCCTGGTTTTTGTTGATTCTATTCAGGTCTTTGTTTTGTTCCCCTGCCCACCTTGCCATATCATTGGCTGTCAGCCACTTTAAATCTGCCACTAGTGGGCGGTATTGCTGTAGACTAGACGGCAGTTTCTGATTTTTACACATAGTGACAATTAATTCCCCTGTGGTCTTGAAACTTTTCTGAGCAATGTGACATGCCTCACACGGCACGAAGGCAGTTTCTATAGTCTGACACGACTTACTGTTAGCGTCTCTAGCGATTTCCTCGAACTGTCTTGCAGTGTATATAGGAGTGGTGGCGGACATTGACTTGTTGGATATCTGACCTAAGCTGTTCAGAGACATGTGTGAACCTGTTCTAGAGCCATCTTCACTCAAATCTGATGCCTTCTTAATGTTGTTTTCTAATTCTTCTAGTTTTCTGTTTTTTGTTTTGATCTGAAACGTACAAAAAGAAGATTATTTACACTGTATAATGCAAGATTATGTCAACTGGTCTACAAATGGTGAGTTTAATAATGGATTACATTGTATGTATATGCAAGCACTTATTCATGAAACATATAATACATGCAATACACTTAATACATGTAATAAATATTGTATAGATGGACACTTTATATAAAAACATAATAGATATAAACAGTTAAAGATATTTCCTAAATCTATATATCGATTTAGATGGTTTACTCATATGCCGTTCAAACATATCCTTTTTAGAACATGCAGCAAATGAAAAAGGCCCCACTTTTGTTCTAGAAGTTCATTCCATTTATACAGTGGGGCTCTATTTTACCTGAAAAGAACTTAATCAATCTTGTCAATCTCAAAACATTGTTCCTTTCTGTTAAGGTATCTAACACAGCCCCCTGTTTGATTGATAACTCTTATTCTATTTAATTGCGCTGTAAAATATTTGTCTTCTTTCATTGTCCCATTTTACTGTTCGTGTAATATTATGTAATCATGTTCGTTTTGTGTGTCTTGATAAAGGGACAGATCGCCTTGAAAATTTGACAATTTTTTTTGTCCACATGGTAAGAATTACTTCTTTGTCCCTTCATATTAATCTATAATATACCCGGTACTGATGTCTACGACCCTTACATCGGACATGGTCTGTTGAAGCATGGCTTGAAGTTGTATCTGACGATTTGAGTACTGTTTAACCACCAGGCCGACGGAAGTGTTACTGGTATCTGCTAGGTCGACACCACCTCTGGACATTGTCTGCTTGTTAAAGGCTGACAGGGTCTGCATCAAATACACAAATCTGAAATAAAATGACAATTTTGATACATAGACCAATACAGGAAAGTGCAGTGACAAGATGAAAGCAGTCGAACACATGGTAAAATACCATCATCCTATTTGGTATGGGTAACAAAATCTGAAAATAGTATGTCAATGTATACTTTCCTACTATGTACATGATTTGCTACACAGAATGTAATAGTTATAAAATCATCTACAAATGTTCATTTATTAATTAATTATTCTATTTATTCATTGATTTTTGTTAAACAATTGTAAATAGAGAGCATCCAAACATTTTACTTTTAACTCATTCATCCCTGAAGACACATTTAGATTTCAAATCAAGGACATTGGACACTGTGGAATTCCAGTGGTCAATATGTAGTTAGAGGACAATTTGAAAATTTGTGTTTTCTGATTTTGACAATCAAAGTCCATAATCATCATACAAATGTACATGATACTGATTATATTGACATGTCATGATCAGGAGTATGCAGGGTTTAAAGATATAAAATTTTAAAAACAGCAGTGTTTTTCCTGAGTATTTTGGGAAACTGCACCTTGTGAAAATTGGGAATTTTTGTGCGATAAAAGTAGGAAATTGGGAAAAATTTTAAGTGTGTATGGAAAGTTTGGAAAAGGTAGAAATAAACAATTATGCTTCTCTAAGAATCATTGTAAGAATGTATACTAAAATACGATGTTCAGACTGGAATTTCCAGATTTTTTTTTTTTTTTGTCACACAAAATACTCTTCAACTCACTGATTTGGGAAATTTAGACATAGATTTGGGAAAAAATAACAAGAAATACAATTGGGAATGGGGCCGAAATTCGGCCCCAAATATATACAGGAAAAACACTGAACAGGATAAAATGCAAGATTATAATTAAGTCAGCAAAATGTTACAGAAATTACAATTACCTGTCAATAACAAGTTCATACAGAGCAATGTGTGCCACTTGACATTCCTCGGCGTCATCAGAGTAACTGTACAAATCTAGGAGGTCCTCTATGTCTAAATCACAGGAGAGTTTGTCCGGGAATTTCCAGGACGGCTGCTGCACCGGTCCAATCCTGGACACAATTTCACCAATAGCCCACTGTAGGTCTGTTACATCCTGCTTCAGACTTTCCAGGATAGCTTCATTTCCCAGCAATTCAGCCATGACCCTTTAGGAATTTAATGAAGACATCATATTTAATAATTATCATATGACACTGTACAATTTTATATATAACAGATACACATGATTTTTTATAATATTGTAGCCACATTTTGTATATATTTAATGAAAAGTATATGTACATTGCATCTAGGGGAGGATATAACGTAGTGATAGTAACCAATGGAGTGTCAAGGGTGCAGTAATTGATGATAGTGATCGAGAAACTGCGCATATGTACATGTACAAATGGAGATCTAGAGTTAGCTACTGTTGGATCCGAAAAGATATCTTTTCCACGACTTCAGTAGCTACATATATGTAACATAGAGTATACTGTTTCAATTAAAAAGTGATGGGAATAAAATGAATCCAGATTTATTAAAAACTAATATTAATTCAATGTAATAAAGACAAAAGAAAATCATTGATTTGCAAAAGAAATATGGTATTGTTGACTTGGGACTATATTAGTTATGAAACATGGTTATACATTTCGAATTATAATAGGAATATTTTAAAGTGTTGAGTGGCCAACGACAACTACACGATGTAACATTTTCTATCATATTTCCCGTTCACGGCAACTAACGTCGATGAAAAGGCATTTTTTGACACTACTTTTCAGCCAACAATAAGACCTTTATCATCATGATATAAAAGGGCACTGATTATTTGTGTATTACTTGCCTGTTTGATATAAATTACGCTGATAGATAACAATTAAATGATTCGCTCAGTAAGTCCAGAGCACTCGACGGCCATATTGTTTACAAGAATGCTAACGAACGGAATTCTCCGACTTTATTAAAGAATGGGATAGAAAGTCCAGAGAGGTGCTGAATGTGGTCACTCTCAAGGGAGATCACTCTGTTAGATAAACATCAACGATGGCTGCTGCTGCACGCGTGACACTTGCTGACGTTTACCGGGCGCACGAGCGAATAATGCCCTATATACACAAGACACCTGTGTTTACCAATGCCACGTTTGATAAATTAATTGGGAGGAATGCATTTTTCAAGGCTGAGAATCTCCAGAAGACGGGATCGTTCAAAGCAAGAGGAGCCCTGAATGCTGTCAGTAATCTTCTCCAAGTTCAGGACACATGTACTAGCGCACGACCAGTTAGTTCAGTAAATGTTTCGGTTGCTTTCTATAACTAGCATGGCTATCATAAGCAATAAATCATGTTGTATAAGTAGACCTGCATGAATATTATGCATTTTTTTCTGATGTCACATAACACTTTGTTATTTTAAAGTTTTTTAAAAAGGTCCTTTTCCGAAACAAAAATGAAGTTCAACATACATGTACATGTAAGGCCAAAAAATATATTTCTGTTAAGGGTTACATTGGCAATTAGGGTCGGTAGGTCCCTTTCACTCTAAAGTAATGGCCAGAGCCTGAGTCTGAGATCAAAATCCTGACTTTTATTTTTTTTTTCGTAGAAAAGTGGAAAAAAAATTAGGGTTGGGGTAAAAAAAATTAGGGTTGGTCGAGTAACCCTAAACAAACATGTATAATTTCTTCTTTGCCTAAGTATTAATTTTGTACCTTTTATCGATGACCTAAGATGAAGAAAAATAAGATAGCCTTCTATCAGTATAAAGATTAATTTTACTGTTTTGTCGTCTGGTGCGATGATCGTCAACTAATTTAGTATAACTTTTGATGCTGTAATTAAGACATTTGATTTGTTTTAATTAAATTGTTCAGAATGTGTCATGTTGAGTTACAATATATTAGCTTAATAACTTTTCCGACTCTACAAAATTATCAAAATTAATGTTTTACATTCCCATTTTAAAAATTAAAAACCTTTTCGGAAAGGTAGTGGTCCTTTCATTACACTATCATACCTGCACCATATAACGTTTTGGTTATACATGCATACAAATGTCTCTTTTTCTTCATCTTTTGTTAAGGAGTTGATCTTGTGTATCTTTGTTCTTTTTTCTATACTAAAACATCTTTGCAGTACATGTACTACTTTAAATTTTGTTTATGTATATGTATCCACACAGTGGAAACTATGCATTACTAAAAAATACTAACTATACATACTTTCAAGTACATATTGTGTAACAAAGGATAAGGAAATGTGTATGTAACACCCTGACCAGGGTTAAAACCCAGAACCTTCAGACACTAGTAGCCAGCCTACATACATGACTTTGGTATGCATTGATATGATGTATGTGTACAATTGTAAGCTCGTGCCTGAGGGCATATACCACATGCACCTGGTTACTGATCGATGAACGACCAGCAAGTCCAAATTAAGCTGCTGTATTCCTCCTTGCTTTTAAAATATTTGATTTGCCCTTCATTAAAGACATACATATTAAAGACCCTAAACATATAATATACAATGCATTTGGTTTTGGTGCCAATTCTGTAATGGAGAAGGAGGAAATGTACAGACTAGCGGATCTTGTAACCTCAAAACACTAATCAAAATCAAAAGGTCTACTAGTAAAGCTTCTTAATCAAAGATAATCAGGGCCGCGGTGGCCGAGTGGTTAAAATGTCCTGATATATAACCACAAGCCCTCCACATCTGGGATGCGAGTTCAAATGCAATGTGGGGCAGTTGCCAGGTACTGACCGTTGGTTTTTCTCTGGGTACTCCGGCTTTCCTCCACCAACAAACCTGGTACGTCCTTACATAACCCTGGCTGGTAATAGGACATTAAACTAATAAACCCCCAAAGATAATCAATCCTGTCCTGCCGCATAAGTATAAGTGAGGAGAAGAGAAAATTCTAGCTAGGTCCCTCTGAGCTAACTGGTCACTGATGATCAACCAAGTCCAATTTTGCTATATACATATATGTACACTGTAGAATGGTGATTGGTCCCGTCTATATCTTTTATATATTCAATGATTATTGTATATGTACATGACATACATGTATATCAAATTTTGTTTGACATTAATGTAATATATGCATGAATTACATATAACATGTGGCATTAAGCATCTATGCATGTGCATTTGTATTGTTTCATATCTTTATAAGTTATGTGTACATGCATATTTGAGTTAATGTACTGAGTATCTGCCTAGCACCTCCTTCAATTTCTTGTACAATAAGAAATGCACTGATACCTGTTATATATCTACACATGCATGTAATGCACATGGTTTATGGAACATGTGTTTAATTTGATATAATGTACCAAGTATAAAGCTAATGAGGCATATTATAAAATTAGCATACATGTACACCATACAGATATGTTTTATGACTTATAGCAGAAGCGAAAGAATTTTAAACAATATATTTACCTGTCGATCTATTACTGAAATATTTATAATTATACAATATTTTAATTAGTAATTAATATTAATCAAAATGAATCCTGGTAGATTATTGTAAAATTCATTTTGTAAAAAAAAAAAAAAACATTTTAAATAAGGAAAGGTATTAAAATTCCTTTGTTGCATTATTTTTAACATTCTGATTTCATTTTAAGAGCATAGTAAATAAATACACACAAAAAAAACCCATCTTAAGAAATATATTAAAATGCCATTGTTTTACCAACAGGTGATGAGCCTTAGGGAGAGGAATGCTAACGCTGCTGGAGTGGTGAGTATAGGGTCTATTTGTATGACAAATACCGTATTCAACCCAATAAGCGCCCAGGGCATTTATAAAATTGAAAAAATGAAAAGATGTTTAATAAGACAAAATTATTGCGAATCTATACAGTTTTGTGTAGTTTGGTCTTTATTTATGACTGGGAAATTGAAATCAAGACCTCAAAAATTGGGAAAGGCGCTTATAGGGACATGGGTGCTTATTTGGTCGAATACTTTGTGAGTATTCCGGGGCCTGTTGTACGACAAATAGTGAGTGAGTATTAATGGGTCAATTTGTAAGACAGATAGTGAGTATTGGTCAATGGATCTATTTGTATGACAAATATCGTATTCAACCCAATAAGCACACAGGACATTTGAAAAATTGAAAAAAAGGTGCTTTATAAGACAAAATTATTGCAAACCTACATTCTTTGTTCAGTGTATATGGTTTTAATAGTTTTGTCTACATGCATGCGGAATTGAAATGAGGCCTCAAAAAGGGGAGGGGTGCATATAGGGACATGGGCGTTTACTGGGTCGAATACTGTAGTGAATATTGTCTTTATTTGTATGACGACAGATAGGGATTATTTGGTCTATATTTGTATGGCAAATATAGTGATAATTTGGTCTTGTTTGACAAATAGTGAGTATTTGGTCAGTTTAAATGAAAATTTGTTTGTGTTTGTTTTATGTCCTTAATATCAATACAAGGGTCATTTAAGAACTTACCAGATTTAGGAGATGGAAGAAAGCTGAAGTAAAGCAATCCTCTCTGCACAGTTGGTAGCTGCAGACAAAAGACCAAAAGAGGGTTATAATCTGTTAACTTCACTTCCCTCTCCTTCTTGAAAAGGAGTAGACGGATCATTACTCTTGGCTAGTGAAGACCGGTTTGTGGTTAAACATGTATACTGGAACACATTAACCACTGGGCAACCACTGTTGACTAATCCCAAAATGAATGCAGAAGCATTGGGCCTCGATGGGATATGTACCTCTTGCTGTATAGTACAAACTTTATACAACTGCATGCATTGGTTCCTTCTTCATATGTTTCTGTGACTACTTTCACTGTTATATATAGACTGTTTTGGTGAGAGCTAGGTCATAGATATTTATGTTTAGTGAAATATCACTTCATTCATTACAAGTTTGTTTGTGTGTAACAATCTGTGATGTTTTATAGGTAACACACAGTACTGGTAACCATGGCCAGGCCTTAGCCTGGGCAGCTCAGACTGTAGGTCTCAAGTGTGCAGTCATTGTTCCTCGGGACACACCACAGGTTAAGAAGGACGCAATAACAAGCTATGGAGCAGAGCTAGTCTTGTGTGAGCCTACACCTCAGTCTCGGTAAGTATAATAGTATACTGAAGTGTTTGAATTTTCATTCCTCATCCCAACCCCCACATGTATTGGGAGATGGGGTGTATTATGTTACAATGTCATTTACTTGTATACATATATTGATGTACGTCCTGACATGCATTTTTGGCGAGGGAGAGGGTCACCTCGCCATTGTGATCGTGGTTGCAAAATTCTCTTTCAGTCAATTTCCTCAATATGATTGGCTAAGAACTTGCTCGCAGATACTAGCGCTCCTAGCGGCAGTGTATTCAACAACTTTGATTTTACCGGGAATTTTAAATAGCAAATTTTGAATATGAAAGCAGAGATTTAATACTATTTAAATCTCTGATGAAAGTTACTGAAATAAGCGTATCTGTAATGTTGAAATAGGAATAGTAGATTACTGCTTTCATATCCTTACCATATACATCATCCAAATGATCTTAGGTTGGAAAATTTTCACTTGAATTGTGTACAATGTATCTAGACTTTTCGTCCCGAAAATGTTGTTTTCAACACATGAAGACGTTTCGTCCCGAAAATGCTTCGCTTCGCCCCACGCGTTTAGTCCCTACTAATGACAATTATCCCGCAACGGAAAAAATGAAATCTATAGTTCACCTCAAACATTCAAATTGTTACAATAATGATTTTTGCACTTTGAATCATATTAGTTCGGGAGCAAATATATTTCAGGACGATATTGAGATTTGTTTATCACGGCTGCGTTATGCCACATGTACGTGTAAATCCACAATGGAAGAAAGACAACTCTAACAAAATTTTGGACAAACTTGGACTACTGATAAAATAGCACGTGACAGACGGTGAACCAAGGTGGCGTAATCTTAAAACTAACGGCAGTTAATAAGGTATGAATATTTACCACATTCATTATTATCGATAAATTTATAAGCACATGTATAAATATCAGATTATATCTATATTTACTAAAGCACGTTCAGAGATAACCACTAAACCATACTTACTTTTATTAGCTCACCTGGTCCGAAGGACCAAGGTGAGCTTATGCCATACCGTGGCGTCCGGCGTCCGTCGTCCGTCGTCCGTCGTCCGTCGTCCGTCGTCCGTCGTCCGTCGTCCGTCGTCCGTCCGTCCGTCCGTCCGTCAACAATCGACTTCTTCTCCATAACCGCTGGTCGGATTTCAACAAAATTTGGCTGGTAGTATCCTTATGGGCTACTAACTGAAAATTGTACAAATGATGGGGCTGACCCCCCAGGGGCCTGAGAGGCGGGGCCAAAAGGGGTCAATTTGGCTATTTCCATATAAACGACTTCTTCTCTGAAACCAAGCATGGGATAGCACCCATAATGCAATGGTAGCATCCTTATAGGGTGGGGATTCAAAATTGTACAAATGATGGGGCTGACCCCCCGGGGGCCTGAGGGGCGGGGTCAAATGGGGTCCATTTGGCTATTTCCATATAAACGACTTCTTCTCTGAAACCAAGCATGGATAGCACCCATAATGCAATGGTAGCATCCTTATAGGGTGGGGATTCAAAATTGTACAAATGATGGGGCTGACCCCCCGGGGGCCTGAGGGGCGGGGTCAAATGGGGTCCATTTGGCTATTTCCATATAAACGACTTCTTCTCTGAAACCAAGCATGGGATAGCACCCATAATGCAATGGTAGCATCCTTATAGGGTGGGGATTCAAAATTGTACAATTGATGGGGCTGACCCCCCCGGGGGCCTGAGGGGCGGGGTCAAATGGGGTCAATTTGGCTATTTCCATATAAACGACTTCTTCTCTGAAACTAAGCATGAGATAGCACTCATAATGCAATGGTAGTATCGTTATAGGGTAGGGATTAAAAATTGTACAAATGATGGGGCTGACCCCCCGGGGCCTGAGGGGCGGGGTCAAAAGGGTTCAATTTGGCTATTTCCATATAAACGACTTCTTCTCTGAAACCAAGCATGGGATAGCACCCATAATGCAATGGTAGCATCCTTATAGGGTGGGGATTCAAAATTGTACAAATGATGGGGCAGACCCCCGGGGGCCTGAGGGGCGGGGTCAAATGGGGTCAATTTGGCTATTTCCATATAAACGACTTCTTCTCTGAAACTAAGCATGAGATAGCAACTCATAATGCAATGGTAGTATCTTTATAGGTTGGGGATTCAAAATTGTACAAATGATGTGGCTGACCCCCGGGGGGCCTGAGGGGCGGGGTCAAAAGGGTTCAATTTGGCTATTTCCATATAAACGACTTCTTCTCTGAAACCAAGCATGGGATAGCACCCATAATGCAATGGTAGCATCCTTATAGGATGGGGATTCAAAATTGTACAAATGATGGGGCTGACCCCCAGGGGGCCTGAGGGGCGGGGTCAAAAGGGGCCAATTTGGCTATTTCCATATAAACGACTTCTTCTCTGAAACTAAGCACGTTATAGCACCCATAATACAATGGTAGTATCCTTATAGTGTGGGAATTCAAAATTGTGCAAATGATAGGGCTGACCCCCCGGGGGCCTGAGGTGCGGGGTCAAAAGTGGTCAATTTCCATATAAATAACTTTTTCTCTGCAATTTAACATGGGATTACGCTCATAATGCAATGGTTACATCCTTATAGGGTTTGAATTCAAAATTTTGCAAATGATGGGGCTGACCCACCGGGGGCCTGAAGGGTGGGGTCAAAAGGGGTCAATTTAGCTATTTCCATATAAACGACTTCTTCTCTGCAACTAAGAATGGAAGAGCACTTGTAATGCAATGGTAGCATCCTTATAGGGTTGGGATTTGAAATTGTACAAATGATAGGGCTGACCCCCGGGGCCTTAGACGGCAATAGATGCGAGGTCAAAAGGTCAATTAGGCTACTATTTTCATATAAATTACTTTGTCTCTGAACCTATGTATTGGATAGCATATTTGTATGGTATCAATAGCATCATTGTATGGTTGTGATTCAAAATTAAACTTTGGGAGTCAATTTTGCTTATTTTTCTAATTGTCTGAGTCTTGTGATAATTACTAACAAAAAACCAGGTGAGCAATACAGGCCCTCTGGGCCTCTTGTTTAAAACGTTTTAGTTATTTTCACCACAGGAGCTTGACGTTCTGATCATATACATACAGCATATTCATTAAACTAGGTAATACGAAGTAAATTTTAGACCGAATGACATAAATCATATATGGAATGTTCATATAACTCGAAGTCATATTTTTTGGAATACTAGATCGACGAAAATGCCGATTTCTTCTTCATAATTCTTCCGTAAAACGGCACTTAAAAAGCTGTTTCAATCTGTAACAAATGTAGAGAAAACTGTTAATTGTTTAGCAATTATCCTGAGTTATATTTTACCAACAAGCATCAGAGATTAGCAATTAAATTTATATAAACATATTCCCGACTCTCACTTGCATTGTGTGATCACTCGAGCGGAACTAATCTCTACCACCTGGCACAGTCGGGGTGTTCTCTGAACGCCAACATAATTATCAACAATAGGTAGGTGTTGTTTTAGGAAACAATAGGAAGGCAATTATATACTGTTTCATATAAGCTGTCTTTGTTTTCACCTGTAAAGTCACCTGAGATTTACCTGTATTTCAATCAGTATTATAGGTAACATTTGTGGATTTTGGAAAATAATTCCTTCAATATATTCTGTACAATATACAATGTAAACTATTAATTAAAGATAATCGGTGCTTTAATATACATAAAATCATAAACATTGCAAATGCTAAGAATTAATAAGGAGCTACATGCGGATTATTAAGAACAATGCATTTTAAGTTCCAGGTGAAATATTTTTTTACAAAAACCATATCTCAATTTTATCAGAAAAACAGGTTTCTTGATCAATGTATATTCTAATGTAATAGTATTCTGTATTGACATAGGAGTTCCCCAGGGCTACATTCTTAGCCAACTTTCATTTCTTGTGACCGTGCATAGTTGATTTCTTTTATCGCAGAGACATACACCTTTAAGTATTTGGTTTGAAAATGAGTGGAGAAAAACAATATCATAAAAATTTTAATTAATTTTGTTGGAAATTTTGACCTGTTTATTATAGTTTCAGTTGGTAATCTATTAAAGCCGACACAAACACACATATATGATGTTTTATAAACATTGGTAATAATATATCATTGCTATATGTATTTTAGATACAAAATATTTTTAGAAGTAACTTAATAACAAGGAGCCGCAAAGCTTGGCATTATCCCCCGCGCCCAGTTGTGTATGAAAGCTCAAACATAAAATAAATGAAGCTCGTTGTAACTAAGAGTTTAAAATGAAAGATTCCCATTAGCAAAAGGCACAACTAGAGCACTAGCCTAACATGTACAGAAAGTTTTGTGTAGCCAAGTTGAACGGTTTTTGAGTTATAGCCTGAAATAGAAAGGAAACTTTAATAATATGGTATTTTTGAATAAGTTTCCATAGTAACAGAAAAAGTATCGAAAATGAAAGGTTCCCATTAGCAAAAGGCACAACTAGAGCACTAGCCTAACATGTACAGAAAGTTTCGTGTAGCCAAGTTGAATGGTTTTCGATTATAGCCCGGAATAGAAAGGAAACTTTAATAATATGGTATTTTTTAATAAATTTCCATGGTAACAGAAAAAGTATTGAAAATGGAAGGTTCCCATTAGAAAAAGGCACAACTAGAGCACTAGCCTAACATGTACAGAAAGTTTCGTGTAGCCAAGTTGAACGGTTTTCGAGTTATAGCCCGGAATAAAAAGGAAACTTTAATAATATGGTATTTTTGAATAAGTTTCCATGGTAACAGAAAAAGTATCGAAAATGAAAGGTTCCCATTAGCAAAAGGCACAACTAGAGCACTAGCCTAACATGTACAGAAAGTTTCGTGTAGCCAAGTTGAACGGTTTTCGAGTTATAGCCCGGAAACGATACTAGGACGGACGGACGGACGCACGGACGCACGGACGGACAGAGCCCAAATCAATATCCCCCGCAAACGCGTTTCGCGGGGGATAAAAAATACCAAATGAAATGAAATTGAAGACTGTTACTTAGGGTCTCAACCATATTCATTTTAATACACATTATAGATGTTAATATAATGTTGCAATACTGGCAAAATTATTTCAAGTCCATATGTTGAAGGTCTTGTAATTCTCAAAATGTTGCAAACTTTTAGTGCTCAGAATACCAAATTAACAGTTTTCTTATTTTTTCTATTTAAAGATTACAGTACATATACCAATTTGTATCTAGCAACAATGTTTGACCGAAAATCAACCATAGGAAAGAAATTTATATATTATTTCTAACATGCACAAAAATATATAATATTTACTTCACTGTTAACCGACAACAGTTTAATTATTGGGTGCTCTTATGCTATAATGACATACATTTACATTATAATGTAACATCACGCTGATCTAGACATACCATCTTAGGATAAGAAAGCAGGAAAATTATATAATTATGATGAATTATTCATCCTAATGCAACTTTCAAAATATATTGTATGTTCTGTTAACTTAAAAAGGTCAGTCAAGTACAAGTAATACATTTTTAACGTTTTGAAATAATATTTGACATAAATTCCCTTACTCTTTGATAGGTAATTAACGCAGATGTTACATGTACTTTATATTATATAAGGTCACTTAACAGACATATATGGAAGACCTTGTTGAAAAATATCACGTTTCAACTAGCAAAAGGCTTATATTATTTCAAACTTTTAATCGAATTGGTGTAAAACTAAGTTGAAATAGGATAATTCCTTTTTGGATTTTTTTCTTTGATATTACTGAATGGGAAAGTTACTTCCATGTGAAATAAGTTTCAATGAATTTTGCTTGATTTTAGTATCAATCTATTGAAAATCTAATGAGATTGATACCAGAGATTTTAGATATATCAAGGAAATCTTTAAAATTCTTGAAATAAAATCCTTGCGAATTTAATTCAATTTCATTCATAGATTCTATTGTTATATTTTCATAGATATTACCAGAAGCATATATTATGTATATATGTATCTGATATTAAATCTGAACACTTATTGAAGTAAAAATTAATCAATATACATTTAGATAAGTATCAACACAGGTAACTTTTACAGGTAAATTTACCTGTTGGCATTGGGACTGCTTTTAGGAAAAAGACTATAACCACTGTCACAACAAACTACCCCACAGGTAAATCCAAAATGTTGGCGTTCAGAGATACACCTGCACAGTCTTACAAATGCAATTACACAAAAGCCCAAATGATTTTTTAGTGCGATTACATCTTTTCATGATCAGCACCATCATTTTCTGTATAACTTATTAATGTACCACTGTACCCATGCATACGTGTGTATTTATACTTCTGTGTGCACATTATATAACAACTGCTATAGACTGTACATTACAATCAATTTATGAAGGACAAAACTATTACATGTAAGAACAGGAGGACTGAAGAACAGCGGGAATTAAACTTCAATAATATTTCCTCTATGCTGGTATTGCTATTTATGATTAAAATGTTTAATTATATGATATTAGCCTTTTCAGTAATTACTCTGTTAATACATTTATTGTTTCCTTATGTTTTACAGAATGTCAGCATGCATGTATCATTTCAAACAGTCTAGGAGAAGAATTGTGTGAACAAAAAGAAGTAATTTTCAACTGTGGAAGCTTAAAGTGAATAGTCGGGCAAAGAAAACCAGTCTAACTTGCGTTCATTGGCCTTCCAAAAGTTCTCACATATTAATACGACGGTCAAGTTCTGCTTAGTTTCCCAGTTCTGACCATTAAAGTAAAGAAAAGTTGAAAGCATTGAAAGCGAGGCTGCTTGGAAATGTAACCACGGACATAGGGAGCCGGGAGGACGTTTTAGAATTCACAAACTTTAAATCAATTTCTTCAACAGATTTTGACGAGAGATTTTATTTTTCCATTTCATAAGAAATTATACTGGATACATGTACATTCACACCATTTTTACCGACTTTAGCCATCCTTGCCCGACTGCTCACTTTAATATTGTAATGATTTTCAATCCGAAAATAATTACTATCATCATCTTCAAATTCCTTATTGTGAATTTAACTGTAATATGATTTAAGCATATACCTGATATTTGTTTATATTCTATGACATGTACATGCTTGAAATGAAATGAATAAATAAAAGTTTATTTAAATCTAAAACACAATATGATATTAGCTGTTTATATTTTTTGTCAAAACATATTAAGCTTATCGTTCATAACACACTAATCATCACCTTCGAGACCATTTAATGAAAATCAATTAAACATTATTTGTATAACACAGGTCATCTTATGTTTCCCCCACCTTGACTATCAATGTTCCCTGATCACTCTGAAAGTATTGATTTTACCCTTTTTTCGGTCACCACATGAACTGCCTTTAAATCAATCACACCAATGAGACATACATTTACTGCATTCATTATAACACTGTAAGGCAATTCTGCAAGATCAGCGAACATTGTTGATTTACAGGCAAGGAGAAAATGTAGCGACAAGACCGGGATTCGATCCCGGACTCTCCGAACACTAGCTGAGTGCTCTACCGACTGAACTACCTGGTCATCGATAATCGACCCAGTCCAGTCCCGCTACACTCCTCCCTCCTTTTTTGAATACATACGAGACCCTTTCAAACACCACAGCCGTTGGTTATTTAGTTGGGTGCCAATTCTGTAACAGGAGAGAGAAAAAATGTAGCTCTTCCGACTGAGCTACCTGATCACCGATAATCAACCCAGTCTGATCCCGCTACAAATATTTATCTGGTTATTTTATCTCCCTTCCTATATTTAATCTACCTTTATGACTAATAATCTTACCTGGTGGAAAAGAATATTTTGTCTTACAAATCTTGACAAATTATGCACACTGTGATTGTTGCAAGCTAAACTACGTATCCGCTAGCTGATTGCTGTTGATTGTTAATGATCTCAAACACACTAATTACTTATTGTGCCAATTTAAGTAAATGTATTCTACTCTTTTCAAATATTCCTGATTACTATTCATGTGTAATATCTCAAAACATTGACATGTGCACGGAGTACGGCGGAGCAGACTGCCGATGTTTGAGACATCTGCTAGATATTTCAGTTTCAGGTTACGGTGGCCAATAAAAGAAAACAAACACAATGCGGTTTTCATATGTTATTTCTTCTAAATACAACACTTTTTGTGCAAGTTGTCAAGCGTTTATGGGGAATATTTTGCATTGAAATTGTCACCTTCATACATCGGTTTTGGGACTCCCTGTACATTGTTTTCCCCATTTTTTGATGCGCAAAATATACTGATAGTAGATTTTTTAAAGCATTTTCAGCCCTAAAAATTACCTGCGCAAAATTATACCAGTTTTTACGGTATATGGTATTGGAATGTATCCCAAACTTTTTATCATATTATTTGCCAATAACACTCTTATGATATCAGAAATATCTGATGGTCTACAACAAGTATTACATGAATTTTTACAATATTGCATAACATGGAAATTAGAACTTAAAGGCCCATTACCTTTCCGGAGCAAAATATAAAGGTTTCTTAAAAAACATTAATAACATCAGAAAATGCATACCGATGACCTAAAATAAGGTTACGACACCAAACATATGCAAGATTTCCTGCGTAATATATGAATACAGTGGAGAGTCAGTTCGCTGTTTTGCCGTCTGGCGCAGTGATAGTCAACTACCGCGCGGTATTTAGGACGACGGCGGAAACATAATACGACCCGCGTTATGAAAATAAAAATTTTATTTATTTTAATCAAATAGTTCAGAAGGTAATGATAAATGTAGTATTAACGATAAGTTAATAATTTTAAGCCTCTACAAAATTATTGATCTTGTTTTACATTCCCATTTTAAAAATTAAAAGCCGTTTCGGAAAGGTAGTGGGCCTTTAATATCAGAAAGATAAAAATTGTGATATTCTCAAGACGTAAATCGGTACAACAACACCAGTTGATGTTAGGGAATACAGAATTAGATTTATAAGAATTGTTTACATATCTAGGTACAGAAAATAATGTTAATGGTAGCGTTTTTAAAGAAAGGGGAAAAAACCTGCTGAACAAACAATTAAATCGGTGTTTGCTGTTTATAAGAAATAAAGGAATGTATCTCTTCCTGTTCATCTTAAACTGAAAATATTTGATTCACTTGTAATGACAGTTTTATTATACTCATCAGAGGAATGGGGATTTGAAAATAAAAAATGTTGTAGAAAAATTCATTTGTAATTTTGTAAAACGATCCTGAAGTTAAGAAAGTGTACAAACAATTTCATGGTCTATGGTGAGCTAACAAGTTATCCGGTTTGAATTGAAGTTCGGATACCATGTATATCGATCAACTTGCTGTTTTACAAAAGAATACTTACAAAACTTGTTAAAAGTAGACCAATTGACCAATTTATTAAAAAATCACATGGTGATATTGATAAGTCTTCGAGAGGACAGACATATTCTATATTTAAGACATTTTGGCATAGAAAAGTATGCCCCTTGTCTTTCTCTGCTGCAAAACAATACTTGTTATAACTGATACTGTGGTCCCAGGAACTTGATGACAATAGTCATTAAGAATGGATATTTTCATTAACATCATATTAACAAGGAAAATGCTAAAGGTGTTATAAAATCATTTGACATATAACATCATAGGAAATATTAGAATGGGCTTCCAAGATTTTAGTATGTGTCTCTTATTTTACACCTTGGTGTCCAAGGAATCCTCAAAAGTCCAAACTGGAAGGAACACCAGCCAAATTTATTTCTTATTGTACAAAACTACAGTAGTATTGACCTTAGAAATATATTCCTCCTATCCTCGAGACCGAGCCATTTAGTACTTTCAGTACTTTGATTCTGCTTTGAGTTTGACATACAGAGACAGAGCTATCAATGTCACAGATATTCCTAAATGTTATTTTGTTTAATGGGCATTCAGATTTTAATTCAATTATTTAAGAGCATTAGACATTTCAAGGCCATTTTGGTAATGGATTATTTTAGTTGTAGCTGGTGGCTACTTCTATTGACGAAATTTATTATTCATTTTACATTTACTTTCATACTACTTGTAATAACTACAACAATGATGAATACCTTGTTAAAAGACAAACACATAGAGAATGGAATATTTTTCAGCTTTCTGTGTGTGCCAACTTTGATTAGCGACCATCCAATTGTTTTAAATAGAAATTTTCCCATCCTACACTTTACCTTGTAGACAGGAAACCTGTCAGAGAGTTGCTGAGGAGCAGGGGCTGGAGTTTGTTCCTCCATTTGATCACCATGACGTCATAGCTGGACAGGTAAAGCCACACAACCTTCCAATACTAGAAGGATCAGAGATATAATGTTGTACATGAAGTATTCTAAACATTCTGGTCTATCTTTACCTTTATGCAAGGCTTTTGAGAAAGTGATTGAATGAACTGTTTTCAAATAAATGATTTTGAACTTCATACAAAGTAAAAGCCAATAACTCGGAAATGATGTTAAAATATTCAAATTGCTGCCATTTTAATGAGGAAATCCTGGACTGACTACTTATAAAATTGGATTCAAACTTTATGGTAGTAAGTGAGTTATTTGGAGCTTCATTTGAGAGACATTACATACGGTGTAGCCATTTTGTTGCGGGTCAAATATTTTGCAATTTCATTAATGAGTACATTAATGTTCAGCTGTTATAATTTTTTGCATTTTGGCTTTCAGGGTTTCTAAGATTTAGCTACTCCAAGAAAAGATTTAGTATGATAAAGATTATATTTATAATAATAATAGAAATAAACCTATTTTCGATCTTGCTTCAGGGTACCATAGGCATGGAGCTACTGAAACAAGCGCCAGACCTTGATGCTATACTTGTTCCTGTCAGCGGGGGAGGCATGGCCTCTGGTATAGCTATCGCAGCCAAGGCGATGAAACCTGACATCAAAAGTGAGTTATTTTTATAGCTTCCGAAGCTGACGATTAAATCCAATATTAAAAGTGAGTGATGCATTGACTTTTCTACAACTTGAATGTACATGTATATTGTGTCTGTAACTATTGAATAATGCTTCAGTAGTATGAGTAGTTACTTTAATTATCAATTTGTATCTTATGAATCTTGCTAAGTATGAAGCAAGGCACCAAAAAGGAATGACATTTATATATTGGAGTGACTCTGTGTGCATCCATTGTAAATGAACTGTTGTTAGTATAAAAGTAGTTAAATTCTTCTCCGAACAGCCTTCCGGCTTTCAGGGGTTGAGAATTATACTTTCAATTTATCTTGCATGTTCAAATGCAAATTTGTAAATGAGCCCAGATATTACCCTACGTGCACCGGGAGACTCTCCAGCTGTCATATAAAAATAATTAAATTATGCATTAAATAGAGGATCTTACACTGGTGGCCATGTAATATTGGAATTATTAAAATTTGATATACCCTTTTGATATCAAATTCATGTACGGGAGGCTAAATCTGGCTCGGATGTGATGTTTCTGTCTTAACAGAGACAATCGTGCAATAATATAACGGAGTATTGTGTCATTATTACCATGACATAACAGTATAGTGTTATTGCACACATGTCTTATAAACGTATGTCTTTTGATATATATGATATGGCCATATCACACGACTGTAAGACATGCCTGAACCATCCATTTATTTGATGAAAATGATTCTTTTGGTCTCATTGTGTATGGCTGTAAAATGTGCTTTGGCCGTGACTGTTAGTTATTTAAATGCATGTTTTTCTTTGTATGTAGTATATCTTGTGGAGGCTGAGGGAAAGATGTGTGAGAAGTCGTTACGAGCAGGTAAAGTAATTGTTAGTATTGAATACAAAATTATAAATAAATGTTAGGTCTATAAGGTATGTAATTGTTAGCAATGAATACAAGATAATTGTTAGCAATGAATACGAGATAATTGTTAGCAATGAACACTAGATTGATAAGGTTTAAGAACTATCGAATATGTAATTTTTAGCATTGAATACTAGATTAGGTATTGGGGTTATCAGTTATGCATTTGTTAGCATTGAATACTAGATTAGGTGTTGGGGCTATCAGTTATTATCCCCCGCCCAACGAAGTTGGCGGGGGATATACAAATGGGTTCTGTCCGTCCGTCTGTCCGTCCGTCCGTCCGTACGAATGGTTTCCGGAGCATAACTCTAAAACAAGTAGAGATATTTCCACGAAACTTCATACACACATTGGTCTTATGGTCTAGTAGTGCCTTTTGCTATTTTTAGGTTTTCATTTTTTGCATTTTTCTCGTAACCATGGAAACATTGCTGAAAATATCATATTTTTGTACCAGGTTCGTTTCCGGAGCATTTCATATTTTTGTACCAGGTTCGTTTCCGGAGCATAACTCTAAAACCAGAAGAGATATTTCCACGAAACTTCATAGACACATTGGTCTTATGGTGTAGTAGTGCCTTTTGCTATTTTAAGGTTTTCACTTTTTGTACTTTTTTCTGTAACCATGGAAACATTGCTGAAAATGACAGATTTTTGTGTAAGAATTGTTTCCGGAGTACAACTCTAAAACCAGCAGAGATATTTCCATGAAACTTCATAGACACATTGTTCTTATGGTCTAGTAGTGCCTTTTGCTATTTTAAGGTTTTCACTTTTTGTACTTTTTTCTGTAACCATGGAAACATTGCTGAAAATGACAGATTTTTGTGTAAGAATTGTTTCCGGAGTACAACTCTAAAACCAGCAGAGATATTTCCATGAAACTTCATAGACACATTGTTCTTATGGTCTATTTGTGCCTTTTGCTATTTTACGGTTTTCACTTTTTGTGCTTTTTTCTGTAACCATAGAAACATTGCTGAAAATATCATATTTTTGTAACAGGTTCATTTCCGGAACATAACTCTAAAACAAGCAGAGATATTTCCACGAAACTTCATAGACACTTTCTTTTTATGGTCTAGTAGTACCTTTTGCTATTTTTAGGTTTTCATTTTTTGCACTTTTTTCCGTTACCATGGAAACATTGCTGAAAATATCATGGTAAATGGTAAATGTTACTTTGCAAAACTCCACCCATCTTTGTGTATATAGTCTAATATAAATGTCAAGGCTGTATACCTGATTCAACAATTGCAGCCCCGCTCTACTTGAATTATACTCCATCTTTCTTTAGCTCAACTTCCTTTTTCCTGGTTTTTTTCCATACACATTAAGTCTCCACAATCAAACTTACTTCAGCTTTGATATCTCCATTGGCGGGGGATCTGAATGACTATGTCCTTGTGTAATTGTTAGCATTGATTTCTAGATTAGGTATTGGGGCTATCAGTTATGTAATTGTTAGCATTGAATACTAGATTAAATATTAGGACTATCAGTTATGTAATTGTTAGCATTGAATACTAGATTAGGTATTGGGGCTATCAGTTATGTAATTGTTAGCATTGAATACAAGATTAGGTATTGGGGCTATCAGTTATGTAATTGTTAGCATTGATTTCTAGATTAGGTGTTGGGGCTATCAGTTATGTAATTGTTAGCATTGAATACTAGATTAAATATTAGGACTATCAGTTATGTAATTGTTAGCATTGAATACTAGATTAGGTATTGGGGCTATCAGTTATGTAATTGTTAGCATTGAATACAAGATTAGGTGTTGGGGCTATCAGTTATGTAATTGTTAGCATTGAATACTAGATTAAATATTAGGACTATCAGTTATGTAATTGTTAGCATTGATTTCTAGATTAGGTGTTGGGGCTATCAGTTATATAATTGTTAGCATTGAATACTAGATTAAATATTAGGACTATCAGTTATGTAATTGTTAGCATTGAATACTAGATTAGGTATTGGGGCTATCAGTTATGTAATTGTTAGCATTGAATACAAGATTAGGTGTTGGGGCTATCAGTTATGTAATTGTTAGCATTGAATACTAGATTAGGTATTGGGGCTATCAGTTATGTAATTGTTAGCATTGCATACTAGATTAGGTATTGGGGCTATCAGTTATGTAATTGTTAGCATTGAATTCTAGATTAGGTATTGGGGCTATCAGTTATGTAATTGTTAGCATTGATTTCTAGATTAGATATTGGGGCTATCAGTTATGTAAGTGTTAGCATCCAATACTAGATTAGGTATTGGGACTATCAGTTATGAAATTGTTAGCATTGAATACTAGATTAGGTATTGGGGCTATCAGTTATGTAATTGTTAGCATTGAATTCTAGATAAGGTATTGGGGCTATCAGTTATGTAATTGTTAGCATTGATTTCTAGATTAGATATTGGGGCTATCAGTTATGTAATTGTTAGCATTGAATACTAGATTAGGTATTGGGACTATCAGTTATGTAATTGTTAGCATTGAATACTAGATTAGGTATTGGGGCTATCAGTTATGTAATTGTTAGCATTGAATTCTAGATTAGGTATTAGGACTGTCAGTTATGAAATTGTTAGCATTGAATACTAGATTAGGTATTGGGGCTATCAGTTATGAAATTGTTAGCATTGAATATTAGGTATTGGGACTATCAGTTATGTAATTGTTAGCATTGAATACTAGATTAAATATTAGGACTATCAGTTTTGAAATTGTTAGCATTGAATACTAGATTAAATATTAGGACTATCAGTTACGAAATTGTTAGCATTGAATACAAGATTAAATATTAGGACTATCAGTTATGAAATTGTTAGCATTGAATACTATATTAGGTATTGGGACTATCAGTTATGAAATTGTTAGCATTGAATACTAGATTAAATATTAGGACTATCAGTTATGAAATTGTTAGCATTGAATAATAGATTAAATATTAGGACTATCAGTTATGAAATTGTTAGCATTGAATAATAGATTAAATATTAGGACTATCAGTTATGTAATTGTTAGCATTGAATAATAGATTAAATATTAGGACTATCAGTTATGAAATTGTTAGAATTGAATATGAGATTAAATATTAGGACTATCAGTTATGAAATTGTTAGCATTGAATATGAGATTAGATATTAGGACTATCAGTTATGAAATTGTTAGCATTGAATATGAGATTAAATATTAGGACTATCAGTTATGTAATTGTTAGCATTGAATACCAGATTTAGGTATTAGGACTATCAGTTATGAAATTGTTAGCATTGAATAATAGATGAGGTATTGGGGCTATCAGTAATGAAATTGTTAGCATTGGATAATAGATTAAATATTAGGACTATCAGTTATGAAATTGTTAGCATTGAATACTAGATTAAATATTAGGACTATCAGTTATGTAATTGTTAGCATTGAATAATAGATTAAATATTAGGACTATCAGTTATGACATTGTTAGCATTGAATACTAGATTAGGTATTGGGACTATCAGTTATGTAATTTTTAGCATTGAATACTAGATTAGGTATTGGGACTATCAGTTATGTAATTTTTAGCATTGAATAC
This sequence comes from Argopecten irradians, assembly GCF_041381155.1. NCBI lineage: Eukaryota > Metazoa > Mollusca > Bivalvia > Pectinida > Pectinidae > Argopecten > Argopecten irradians. The sequence continues at coordinate 25,220,192 of NC_091142.1, read as the reverse complement.
TAGATTAGGTATTGGGGCTATCAGTTATGTAATTGATAGCATTGAATACTACATTAAATATTAGGACTATCAGTTATGTAATTTTTAGCATTGAATACTAGATTAGGTATCGAGGCTATCAGTTATGAAATTGTTAGCATTGAATACTAGATTAAATATTAGGACTATCAGTTATGAAATTGTTAGCATTGAATACTAGATTAAATATTAGGTCTATCAGTTATGAAATTGTTAGCATTGAATACTAGATTAAATATTAGGACTATCAGTTATGACATTGTTAGCATTCAATACTAGATTAGGTATTGGGACTATCAGTTATGTAATTTTTAGCATTGAATACTAGATTAGGTATTGGGACTATCAGTTATATAATTTTTAGCATTGAATACTAGATTAGGTATTGGGGCTATCAGTTATGTAATTGTTAGCATTGAATACTAGATTAAATATTAGGACTATCAGTTATGTAATTTTTAGCATTGAATACTAGATTAAATATTAGGACTATCAGTATGTAATTGTTAGCATTGAATACACTATTAAATATTAGGACTATCAGTTATGAAATTGTTAGCATTGAATACTATATTAGGTATTGGGACTATCAGTTATGAAATTGTTAGCATTGAATACTAGATTAAATATTAGGACTATCAGTTATGAAATTGTTAGCATTGAATAATAGATTAAATATTAGGACTATCAGTTATGAAATTGTTAGCATTGAATAATAGATTAAATATTAGGACTATCAGTTATGTAATTGTTAGCATTGAATAATAGATTAAATATTAGGACTATCAGTTATGAAATTGTTAGAATTGAATACTAGATTAAATATTAGGACTATCAGTAATGTAATTTTTAGCATTGAATACTAGATTAGGTATTGGGGCTATCAGTTATGAAATTGTTAGCATTGAATACTAGATTAGGTATTGGGACTATCAGTTATATAATTTTTAGCATTGAATACTAGATTAGGTATTGGGGCTATCAGTTATGTAATTGTTAGCATTGAATACTAGATTAAATATTAGGACTATCAGTTATGTAATTTTTAGCTTTGAATACTAGATTAAATATTAGGACTATCAGTATGTAATTGTTAGCATTGAATACTAGATTAGGTATTGGGGCTATCAGTTGTGTAATTGTTAGCATTGAATTCTAGATTAGGTATTGGGGCTATCAGTTATGTAATTGTTAGCATTGATTTCTAGATTAGATATTGGGGCTATCAGTTATGTAATTGTTAGCATTGAATATTAGGTATTGGGACTATCAGTTATGTAATTGTTAGCATTGAATACTAGATTAGGTATTGGGGCTATCAGTTATGAAATTGTTAGCATTGAATATTAGGTATTGGGACTATCAGTTATGTAATTGTTAGCATTGAATACTAGATTAAATATTAGGACTATCAGTTTTGAAATTGTTAGCATTGAATACTAGATTAAATATTAGGACTATCAGTTACGAAATTGTTAGCATTGAATACACTATTAAATATTAGGACTATCAGTTATGAAATTGTTAGCATTGAATACTATATTAGGTATTGGGACTATCAGTTATGAAATTGTTAGCATTGAATACTAGATTAAATATTAGGACTATCAGTTATGAAATTGTTAGCATTGAATAATAGATTAAATATTAGGACTATCAGTTATGAAATTGTTAGCATTGAATAATAGATTAAATATTAGGACTATCAGTTATGTAATTGTTAGCATTGAATAATAGCTTAAATATTAGGACTATCAGTTATGAAATTGTTAGCATTGAATATGAGATTAAATATTAGGACTATCAGTTATGAAATTGTTAGCATTGAATATGAGATTAGATATTAGGACTATCAGTTATGAAATTGTTAGCATTGAATATGAGATTAAATATTAGGACTATCAGTTATGTAATTGTTAGCATTGAATACCAGATTTAGGTATTAGGACTATCAGTTATGAAATTGTTAGCATTGAATAATAGATGAGGTATTGTGACTATCAGTAATGAAATTGTTAGCATTGAATAATAGATTAAATATTAGGACTATCAGTTATGAAATTGTTAGCATTGAATACTAGATTAAATATTAGGACTATCAGTTATGTAATTGTTAGCATTGAATAATAGATTAAATATTAGGACTATCAGTTATGACATTGTTAGCATTGAATACTAGATTAGGTATTGGGACTATCAGTTATGTAATTTTTAGCATTGAATACTAGATTAGGTATTGGGACTAACAGTTATGTAATTTTTAGCATTGAATACTAGATTAGGTATTGGGGCTATCAGTTATGTAATTGATAGCATTGAATACTACATTAAATATTAGGACTATCAGTTATGTAATTTTTAGCATTGAATACTAGATTAAATATTAGGACTATCAGTAATGTAATTTTTAGCATTGAATACTAGATTAGGTATTGGGGCTATCAGTTATGAAATTGTTAGCATTGAATACTAGATTAAATATTAGGACTATCAGTTATGAAATTGTTAGCATTGAATACTAGATTAAATATTAGGTCTATCAGTTATGAAATTGTTAGCATTGAATACTAGATTAAATATTAGGACTATCAGTTATGACATTGTTAGCATTCAATACTAGATTAGGTATTGGGACTATCAGTTATGTAATTTTTAGCATTGAATACTAGATTAGGTATTGGGACTATCAGTTATATAATTTTTAGCATTGAATACTAGATTAGGTATTGGGGCTATCAGTTATTTAATTGTTAGCATTGAATACTAGATTAAATATTAGGACTATCAGTTATGTAATTTTTAGCATTGAATACTAGATTAGGTATTGGGGCTATCAGTTATGAAATTGTTAGCATTGAATATTAGGTATTGGGACTATCAGTTATGTAATTGTTAGCTTTGAATACTAGATTAAATATTAGGACTATCAGTTTTGAAATTGTTAGCATTGAATACTAGATTAAATATTAGGACTATCAGTTACGAAATTGTTAGCATTGAATACACTATTAAATATTAGGACTATCAGGTATGAAATTGTTAGCATTGAATACTATATTAGGTATTGGGACTATCAGTTATGAAATTGTTAGCATTGAATACTAGATTAAATATTAGGACTATCAGTTATGAAATTGTTAGCATTGAATAATAGATTAAATATTAGGACTATCAGTTATGAAATTGTTAGCATTGAATAATAGATTAAATATTAGGACTATCAGTTATGTAATTGTTAGCATTGAATAATAGCTTAAATATTAGGACTATCAGTTATGAAATTGTTAGCATTGAATATGAGATTAAATATTAGGACTATCAGTTATGAAATTGTTAGCATTGAATATGAGATTAGATATTAGGACTATCAGTTATGAAATTGTTAGCATTGAATATGAGATTAAATATTAGGACTATCAGTTATGTAATTGTTAGCATTGAATACCAGATTTAGGTATTAGGACTATCAGTTATGAAATTGTTAGCATTGAATAATAGATGAGGTATTGGGGCTATCAGTAATGAAATTGTTAGCATTGGATAATAGATTAAATATTAGGACTATCAGTTATGAAATTGTTAGCATTGAATACTAGATTAAATATTAGGACTATCAGTTATGTAATTGTTAGCATTGAATAAAAGATTAAATATTAGGACTATCAGTTATGACATTGTTAGCATTGAATACTAGATTAGGTATTGGGACTATCAGTTATGTAATTTTTAGCATTGAATACTAGATTAGGTATTGGGACTATCAGTTATGTAATTTTTAGCATTGGATACTAGATTAGGTATTGGGGCTATCAGTTATGTAATTGATAGCATTGAATACTACATTAAATATTAGGACTATCAGTTATGTAATTTTTAGCATTGAATACTAGATTAAATATTAGGACTATCAGTAATGTAATTTTTAGCATTGAATACTAGATTAGGTATTGGGGCTATCAGTTATGAAATTGTTAGCATTGAATACTAGATTAAATATTAGGACTATCAGTTATGAAATTGTTAGCATTGAATACTAGATTAAATATTAGGTCTATCAGTTATGAAATTGTTAGCATTGAATACTAGATTAAATATAAGGACTATCAGTTATGACATTGTTAGCATTCAATACTAGATTAGGTATTGGGACTATCAGTTATGTAATTTTTAGCATTGAATACTAGATTAGGTATTGGGACTATCAGTTATATAATTTTTAGCATTGAATACTAGATTAGGTATTGGGGCTATCAGTTATTTAATTGTTAGCATTGAATACTAGATTAAATATTAGGACTATCAGTTATGTAATTTTTAGCATTGAATACTAGATTAAATATTAGGACTATCAGTATGTAATTGTTAGCATTGAATACTAGATTAGGTATTGGGGCTATCAGTTATGTAATTGTTAGCATTGAATACTAGATTAAGTATTAAGGTCTACCAGTTATGTCGCAAAAGTAATCTAGATGCAATATCTGGAAGGTATATTGGAAAATATCAGTCATTAAACATTAACTTTATTGTTATTGTCAACTGATTGTTTCTTTTATAGTGATTGTATGTCTACATGTATATCCTAACCAAAGTGTTGGAAATTTCTACTTCATGCTCTATATACCGGTACATCTTTAAATGTAATCTGTAAGGATAAGAATAATTACGTATGTAAATTCTTATATTGATGCATAAATCATAGCTTCTATCTATTTTTTGTATTTCATAAATGCATAATTAATGGCTATAAGATACAGGTAAACAATGTATTTATTTAATATTTGTCATCTCAACAACTAAAGATATTCCTTTTATTGGTATATACAGTAACTAACCACGGTAAACCAATATACACATCCTCGATACTCCAGGGGTTCCAATCACTTACGATCTCTACACCCTTGGACTATCTCATAGTAAAACTGGAGACATCAGAACAGAACAGGTAATTTAGTCATTTGGTGTACATCAAAAGAGCCGTATAACAGTACACTATGGTTGACTGTGTGGCTTTGATGTAAGGCGTCGGTCTCTCTGTAGTCTTGAAAGGAAATCCTTGCTGGCCTGTAATTGGTCAAATGTTTTCCGCTGAGGTGCTTTCAATTTTACTAGGAGATAGTCCAGGGGTGTAGAGATCGTAAGTGATCAGAACCCCTGGAGTATCGAGGATGATATATACAGTACATCTGTCAACATGAGCACAGCCGAGGACGAACGTTTTGTAGGTTAGACATAAGCGTGTTTCCTCAAATAGAAATAACATGTATGATATTGTTATTGGTCATATGATCATTTGAGGTTGTTTGCCCTTGCTATTAGATTCTCATTTCCATGACTTTTCCTGTAAAATATACACATTGAGTTAACTTAAAGGAAAATTGATTCATAAATCATTTAATCTGTATTCTAGATTTTTATCTAATTAATTATATTTTCTGCTTTTTGCAACATTTGCTGCAACGTAATGTTATATTATGATTGTGTAAAATTATCATCCCCGAACCAAAATACAAAGGGAGATAATTATGTGTCATGGAATGGTTTTGAAATTCATATAGTTTGTGTTAATTTTCTCCAATTTATCACTCTAACCTTTGCTTAGAGTTCTGTCATTCAAAACATCTCTGGGTATCATTGCCTCATTTTCTTTCATTGATACTTGTGCAGCAACATTCAATTGTTAGACAGTTTAACTTGTCAAAACCATGTATATGTCATCGGGACCAGCATTTGTGTCCAGTATAGACATGTTTCAGATTATACAATTTTTAATTATTATTTTGTCGTTGCATATTATGGAGTTGTCTCAATTGCACTAAACATGACGTAAAAATCAGTACCTACCCGCAAGAGTAGATGACTCCGTAATATGCAAATACAGAATACATTTAGAAAGAATAGACAGGTACTCATATCGGACAAGGGCTGGTATTGACAGTTTATATTATATATCTGGTACATACTTATATGATTTAAATATTATACAGACTGCATGTGTTATTTCTAAAGTCTTTATGCAATAATTATGGAATTATGTATTCTTTCAACATATCTCGTTTATGTTAAGTTTATTGGGAAATCTCGTGAGTAGCTTATAACTTATTTGAAATAGAATAAGTAACATGATAGCATTAAGATATGATGGATTTTGTGTAAAATCTGTAACAGAAAACGATGCAGAGAATATTCAGATAAATAGATATGTTTACAGAATGCGATCCTCAATACTCCAGGGATTACTATCACTGTCGTCATATTTACCCCTTGGATAACATATGCATGTCATAGAAAAAACTAAAGACAGTTCAGGAAAAAAATGAGCAATCACGGGCCTGCACAGACTTCATGTGAAGATTTACTGTACAGGGAGTGACATTCAACTTCAAGCCACAATGTTTGATTCTTTTGTTGTACACAAAGCCTTCAGTTTTTCTTAATGGCATATCTCAGGGGTGGATATGACGACAGTGATAGTAACCCCTGACACATCGAGGATGGACTAACGCTTGTCAGTGTATCCTTATATACATATGTAGGGGAGAGACTCTGGCCTAACCCTCCACGATTCCTTAACACAATCGCCGATGGAATCAGGATGCAGCATCTTGGCCACCTAACATTTCCCATACTCGTAGACCTTGCAGAAAAGGACGTGTTTTCTATTGTAAGTGATCCATTTAGCACTGACTTTGGTAATGTACTTTGACTAGGTGAAAGACTGTGGCCAAACCCTCCCCAGTTTGTTGATACGATTGCTGACGCCATACGAACACAACAGCTTGGTAACATGACGTGGCCTATATTGCTTAAATATGCTGAAAAAGACGTCTTTACCATTGTAAGTTATGGTTGGAAATCAGAACGGTTTATATCTGCTGATTTGGTTAGATCAGGCTTTTTCATCTCGATCAGGGTTTTGTTTTGGGTTTTTTTGAGGGAGGGAGGTTAATCCAAACAATATCTATTTTTCATGCAGACAGTTTTGGGGATTAATACATTGTAAATGTAAATTTTGAATAAAAACCTAATTCGGCCTACTATTGCCACTCATTTTAGTTTGGCTTTATTGTTTTGTAAAATTGTTTACATTACAAGCTTTTCAGGGAGAAGGGGATGGGGATTCAAGGCGTGTTCCTACTGAACAGTTACATCTAAAACTTCTTACTTAAACATTGTTATAAGGTTTCGATACCGTAACTGTAAACCAAATTTCTTTCGCGGCTACTTAATTTCGCGATTTCCGTTTCAAAACATTTTCTTTGAGATTAGTTTCACAGATCTAAAATTGAATGGAAATATCTTTGAATTCAATGGTGCAAGAATTGTGGAAGATATCAATTCGTGGAGATGAACATTTGCTTGTTTACCTCGGTGGCGAAATTCGCGAAAATAGATCGCACGCGAAAGTGGTTTACAGTATATGAAATGTTGAATTCGATGAAAACAATTATTTATTTGTCTTTTGAATTTTTTAAAGAAATTCACTCAAAGACAGTTGTAGAAGATGAGGAAATGTTTCACTATTTTTCAGAGTGATGCAGACATGATAAAAGGAATGAAGTTTGCTTTTGAAAGGATGAAGGTAATCATTTATTTTTCTCTAATTTAAAACAGTTTCTATTTACATCTAGCTTACATTTTTGTTTAATTATAGGAAAAATTGTTTAATACGGAGTGATTTTGTTTGTCTTTCATAAAAAAAGATCAAATTGTTGTGGTTTAGTCTTATTCAATAATTAGATACAATTTTGTAATTCTTGGACGATATTTGTTTCAGAATAATTCAAATTGCAGAAGATAGATCTAGACATTCTACCCAGAACGTTTATTAATATTTGAACACCCGTAGCCTATCTTTATTTGATTTCTATTCCAGTTGGTGATCGAAGCAGCGTCAGGAGCAGCCGTAGTAGCAGCCATGTCGGACAAGCTTGCTGCCATGGACAAGGATATGAAAAATATTGGTGTAATTCTGTGTGGGGGTAATGTAGATATCGACAAGCTTCCATGGTACTAAATCTTTTAATAAACACAAATCTTTTAATGAACACTGTGCTATCCGGAACATATCTATAAGGTTGTATTCTGATATTGCATTATTATAAACTTTTTTGACGGTATGCAGAATTAACGCTCTTTATATTCATCTCTATAGAATCTACACAAAATTCTCAACTTGCATTTTTCAGTTAATATTTGTCATGAATTTAAAGAAGTTCCATCGCCGACAGAGCACAAATAATACTAATCATTTGAAGAATGCTTGATATTTAATCGTGTATATATATGCCTATTAACACAAAAATACATATGAAATAAATCGTTTTGTTTTGGATGCGAGCGCAATAAATACTGCATTCCACTAAAGGCCATAAAGCCATGGACTTTTTCGGGATGAATTTATGTTTGACATTTTATCTGAAGGAAAATTAGACGCTCCAACTTTTAAATTGTGGTAATGGTAAAAAGCAACTTCTGTAACTGAAAAAATACTTATTCGTCAACTTCTGTTTTTGGCAGAGAAAAAAAAACTTTTGTCAGCCGTGAAGCATCTTAAATATGACTCTGTGGCTGGTGGCTGTGCCACTAGATCAAGTGTGTTCTCTAGTTTGAGTATATATTTCAGGGTTGAGTATTTTATGATAACCGATACATGATATAATGGCAATTCAAAATTTTTTCTTCGTATAAAATCTGCCTAAAACGAGGTTGATTCTGCAGAAAGAAACATATTTCAGAATTTCAAAATTTGCTGTAAAATTTAATACCAGAATCTGTCATATGAGGAAACGTATCAATCAGTCCCTATGTTCATATTTTGAACCTCATTTTCAGGGTTTATTATTAATCTTTATTCTGGACTGTTAACAGTTGTGATATTTTTGATGTCAGCATTTTGAATTGTAATTTCAACATTTAGAATATTTTCAATTGAAAAGTAACCATGTTGAATCTACAATATCCTCATTTTTATACTGTTAACATTTTATATATACAATATATTGTATAATAACACTTGTCCACCTTTAAAAAATTCATCTGTCAACAGTTTTGAAATTAGTTCTACCATGTAAGTATTTTCACTTACTGCTATGGTGTAAATAACTGTGAAGATTATTACCATTTTTTCTAGTAATGGATGCCATGGAAAACTTGTGGTGTGTCCCGATCGGAACCGCCAATTTTCCTTTTTTATGAACATTGAGATAGTAATATCTTGCCAATTCCCAAATAAATGTACAATGTTAATATATTACTATGAATTTTAACATGTTTAATGTTGTTAGAATATTAATCTATTTTTGATACACTATGTTTTAACCATGTTCTTGATTATTCCAGTTTTATACATGTACAGTTATATATAATAATAGTGACGTGCCAGAAGAATCTTAAAGGGACAATTCACTCACGCTAGTTCTTTTACATAATCAAGAAGCAAAATATGGCATAATTGTATTGTTCTAAATTTCTTATGAAACATATAACATAAGATATTGACAAATTCCACGTCATTGTTTAGTATTTTAAATGATACCGTTAAAATTACAAATCGTTGATCAATACGATTAAGCATGTACAATATGTACGCTGTACCAATATCCGAGCCAAAGTCACGCACGTTAAACAAATGAACTACATAACCACTGTGGAGGTGATATAATGATTTTTTTAGGCAAGACAATTCACCTAATAAGGTAAAGACACTTCTTTCAGAGCGATTTGAGCTGTTTTAGACAAAAGTAGCATTACTCTACGAGCAAGGGACTGGGTTCGGCATACAAGATATTCGACCACAATGTGTAATGGCGGACAGCGAGTGAGTTTGAACATTTCACACGCATTTCACCACCATGGGATTTTCTGACATATTACAGTAAAACCGACTGATCTAATTTCCATTAGAACTGGGGGTTTTCTGATATATATACAAATTTTAATGTTATCGTAGAATGAATTGTCCCTTTAATAATTTTGACTTTTTTTATTTTTCATGTTTTTAATTTTCCAATTAAAATAAATGCCATAACAGGTATTTGCATGTTATTCTACAGTCGATTTAAAGACACATCAGATGTACTTTTTCAGAAATTATAAACGAGCAATAATAAATGACAGTACATGTTTGATAAACTTGTGTACATCTTTTAAAAACAAAATATTGAAAAATCAAACGCGAATTGATTAAAATAATTACAAATTTGAAAAACCCCATAATAGTTTCATGTATATTCATTATGGTATGACTGAATTTTTTGGCATTTAATGGTCATTTACGATGATTTTATATTAATTACTAACCAGTATTAATTTGTGATATTATAATTAATTGTGCAATATATATATGAAAGGTGCTCATTGATATACTTCATTATTCCATAAATATATTAAATGGGTCATATATATTTATTTGAATAAAATCAGTAATAATACAGCTTTTTCGTGTTATACTTCACTAGCAAAAGGAACGAACAGTCTTCACGCTCTACAGTGGGAGGGGGTTATGGGTAAGAATGATATCATATTTTTGGCGAGGGTCACCTCGCCATTGTGATCGTGGTTGCAAAATTCTCTTGCAGTCAATTTCCTCAATATGATTGGCTTAGAAATTGCTCGCAGATACTAGCGCTCCTAGCGGCAGTGTATTCAACAACTTAGATTTTACCGGGAATTTTAAATAGCAAATTTTGAATATGAAAGTTACTGAAATAAGCGTATCTGTAACGTTGAAATCGGAATAGTATATTACGGCTTTCATATCCTTACTATATACACTATCCAAAAGATCTTCTGTTCGAAAATTTTCACCTGAATTGTTTACAAAGTATCTAGACTTTTCGTCCCCAAAATGGTGTTTACAATGAATGAAGACGTTTCGTCCCAAAAATGCTTCGCTCCGAAGCTGGTTCCCCCTAGACGTTTACTCCCTATTAGTGACAGTTATCCCGCAACGGAAAAAAATGAAATCAATATTTCACCTCGGACATCAAAATTGATACTATAATGAATTTTGTAATATGAATCAAATTTGTCTCGGAGCAAATACATTTCATGGCGAAATGGAGATGCTATCACTGCTGTGTTATGGCACATGGCCTTATTACAATGGAAGAAAGGCAACTCTAACAAAATTTTGGACAAACTTGGTCTACTGATAAAATAGCACGTGACAGACGGTGAACATTTTGTAAATGTACAAGGTGGCGTAATCTTAAAACTAACGGCAGTTAATAAGGTATGAATATTTACCACATCCATAATTATCGATAATTTCATAAGAACATGTATAAATATCAGATTATATCTAACGTTATATACTAAAGCACGTTCAGAGATTACCACTAAACCATACTTTAAAATATTTTAGTTATTTTCACCACAGGAGCTTGACGTTCTGATCATATACATACAGCATATTCATTAAACTAGGTAATACGAAGTAAATTTTTGGCCGAATGACATAAATCGTATATGGAATGTTCATATAACTCGAAGTGATATTTTTTGAACTACTGGATCGACGAAAATGTCGATTTCTTTTTCATAATTCTTCCGTAAAACGGCACTTAAAAAGTTGTTTCGATCTGTAAAAATGTAGAGAAAACTTTTAATTGTTTAGCAATTATCCTGAGTTATATTTTACCAACAAGCATCAGAGATCAGCAATTAAAACTTACATAAACATACTCCCGACGCTTGCATTGTGTGATCACTCGAGCGGAACCAATCTCTACCATCTGGCACAGTCTTACAAATGCAATCGCACAAATGCCCACATGATCACTGTTTTTAGTGCGATTACATCTTAGGGTGTTAACAATGTTATTTTTTTTTTAACTTTTTGCTCAACAAAATAGACTTTACGCTTTTCATGATCAGCACCATCATTTTCTGTATAACTTATTAATTTACCACTGTACCCATGCACATGATACGTGTGTATATTTATACTTCTTTGTGCACATTATATAACAACTGCTATATTACAATCAATTTATGAAGGACAAAACTCTTACATGTAAGAACAGGAGGACTGAAGAACAACGGGAATTAAACTTCAATAATATTTCCTCTATGCTGGTATTGATATTAATGATTAAAATGTTTGATTATATAATATTAGCCTTTTCAGTAAATACTCTGTTAATACATTTATTGTTTCCTTATGTTTAACAGAATGTCAGCACGCATGTATCATTTCAACTGGAAACAGTCTAGGAGAAGAATTGTGTGAACAAAAAGAAGTAATTTTCAACTGTGGAAGCTTAATATTGTAATCATTTTCAATCCGAAAATAATTACTATCATCATCTTCAAATTCCTTATTGTGAATTTAACTGTAATATGATTTAAGCATATACCTGATATTTGTTTATATTCTATGACATGTACATGCTTGAAATGAAATGAATAAATAAAAGATTATTTAAATTTAAAACACACTATGACATTAGCTGTTTATATTTTTTGTCGAAAACATATTAAGCGTATCGTTCATAACACACTAATCATCACCTTCGAGACAATTTAATGAAAATCAATTAAACATTAATTTGTATAACACAGATCGTCTTATGTTTTCCCCGCCTTGACTATCAATGTTCCCTGATCACTCTGAAAGTATTGATTTTACCTTTTTTTTCGGTCACCACATGAACTGCTTTTAAATCAATCACACCAATGAGACATACATTTACTACATTCATTATAACACTGTAAGGCAATTATGCAAGATCAGCGAACATTGTTGATTTACCTTGAATATCTACATGCACAGTATGGTACCATATGTAACAGGAGAGGAGAAAATGTAGCGGCAAGACCGGGATTTGATCCCGGGACTCTCCGAACACTAGCTTATTATGAGTGCTCTACCGACTGAACTACCTGGTCATCGATAATCGACCCAGTCCAGTCCCGCTACACTCCTCCCTCCTTTTTTAATACAATGTACATACGAGACCCTTTCAAACACCACAGCCGTTGGTTATTTAGTTGGATGCCAATTCTGTAACAGGAGAGAAGAAAATGTAGCTCTTCCGACTGAGCTACCTGATCACCGATAATCAACCCAGTCTGATCCCGCTACAAATATTTATCTGGTTATTTTATCTCCCTTCCTATTTTCAATCTACCTTTATGACTTAGAATCTTACATGGTGGAGAAGAATATTTTGTCTTACAAATCTTGACAAATTCTGCACACTGTGATTGTTGGAAGCTAAACTACGTATCCGCTAGCTGATTGCTGTTGATTGTTAATGATCTCAAACACACTAATTACTTATTGTGCCAATTTAAGTAAACATATTCTACTCTTTTCAAATATTCCTGATTACTATTCATGTGTAATATCTTAAACATTGACATGTGCAAGGAGAACGGCGGACCAGACCGCCGATGTTTTGGACATGTGCTAGATATTTCAGTTTCAGGTTACGGTGGCCAATAAAAGAAAACAAACACAATGCAGTTTTCATATGTTATTTCTTCTAAATACAACATTTTTTGTGCAAGTTGTCAAGCATTTATGGGGAATATTTTGCATTGAAATTGTCACCTTCATACATCGGTTTTGGGACTCCCTGGACATTGTTTTTCCCCCATTTTTTTGATGCGCTAAATATACTGATAGTAGATTTTTTTAAGCATTTTCAGCCCTAAAAAGTACCTGCGCAAATTATACCAGTTTTTACGGTATATGATATTGGAATATATCCCAAACTTTTTATCATATCATTGGCCAATAACACTGTTATGATATCAGAAATATCTGATGGTCTACAACAAATGTTACATGGATTTTAACAATATTGCATAACATGGAAATTAGAACTTAATATCAGAAAGATAAAAATTGTGATATTCTCAAGACGTAAATCGGTACAAAAACACCAGTTGATGTTATGGAATACAGAATTAGATTTATAAGAATTGTTTACATATCTAGGTACAGAAAATAATGTTAATGGTAGCGTTTTTAAAGAAAGGGAAAAAACTTGCTTAACAAACAATTAAATCGGTGTTTGCTATTTATAAGAAATAAAGGAATGCATCTCTTCCTGTTCATCTTAAACTGAAAATATTTGATTAACTTGTAATGACAGTTTTATTTTACTCATCAGAGGTATGGGGATTTGAAAATAAAAAATGTAGAAAAATTCATTTGTAATTTTGTAAAACAATCCTGAAGTTAAGAAAGTGTACAAACAATGTCATGGTCTATGGTGAGCTAACAAGTTATCCGGTTTGAATTGAAGTTCGGATACAATGTATATCAATCAACTTGCTGTTTTACAAAAGAATAATTACAAAACTTGTTAAAAGTAGATCAATTCACCAATTTATTCAAAAATTACATGGTGATATTGATAAGTCTTCTAGAGGACAGACATTCTATATCTAAGACATTTTGACATAGAAAAGTTTGCCTCTTGTATTTCTCTGCTGCAAAACAATACTTGTTAATTGATACTGTACGTGGTCCCAGGAACTTGATGACAATAGTCATTAAGAATGGATATTTTCATTAACATCAAATTAACAAGGAGAATGCTAAAGGTGCTAAAATCATTTGACATATAACATCATTGGAAATATTAGAATGGGCTTCCAAGATTTTAGTATGTGTCTCTTATTTTACACCTTGGTGTCCAAGGAATCCTCAAAAGCCCAAACTGGAAGGAACACCAGCCAAATTTATTTCTTATTGTACAAAACTACAGTAGTATTGACCTTAGAAATATATTCCTCCTATCCTCGAGACCGAGCCATTTAGTACTTTCAGTACTTTGATTAACTCCTTGGGGTAAGACTGAGAAATCTTGACTCGAAGATTTTATATTGCGTAAATGCACAATTTATTAATTTAAGTTAGAGCTTGTGCATGATGTCTCACCGGAAATGTGGATATTGCTGTCCATGGTTAAAATATTTTTTCTTAGATGTGTTACGCGATCTCCAATATCTAGGCTCCAATATCTAGTTGGTTAATTTGACATTTTTGTTAGTCTTGATCAAAAACCTAGAATCAATTATTTACTTACTTCAAATTCTTCGCTAGCTCTCTGGAATTTATGAAACTCCATGTAGTGGATAACTTTATTTTTATCTAGATTGACTTTATTTTATATCGACTGGGAACAATATAGAATTTTTCCAAATCTTTTTCGATGATCCGGATGTTAGCGCACGAGGGTTTTTAAAATTACATCAGCAGGGGAAAACCCACGTGATTTGGCAGGTGACCCCTGACCTATTCACTTGAAACTCTGCTTGCTAATATTATGTAATACTTAAACATGTACAATTCATTCTGATTGGTTCGGTTCGATTATTCATTTAAAGTTGTATGGTCTATAACTTTAGCTCTTTTTGTCATAGTGAAAACTGTTTAAGTGTTATACATATTTTTCCCCGTCTGTCTGAGGTTTAAACATTCTAATTTTACCACTTTTTATAAAGTTGCAGCACTGGAAGTATCTTTAACTATAAAAGTAAAAAATCTTTTTAACGTGTACACGTGAAAAATAGGCTCGAAAGATGCCGAATCATTCCGAACTCTTCCGAACATCGTCGCGACAATCTCGAAGTAAAACGAGAGTTGTGAAACCAAGAGAAAATATCAACAATTTTTCATTAACAAAATATGTGGTCGACCTCATCAGACTCTATCTACAAAGAAAATAATGCTCGCACATTACAATATTTGATACACACAACATTTTACGGTAATGTGTAAATTGGATGTTTCAAATACTCAATCTGTGGACATATACTAGCATGATTTGCTCATATAGGCCAGAAGGAAAACGTAAACAAACACATGTGTGCTTACGCTAGTTACAGTACTTGGCTCACCACGTGCAGGTCGTGTCGAACGTCAGTCACGTGATACGATAAGGAATCCGACAAAACCCCGAAGTCACTGAACATGGCGGTGATCGAAGGCGCTTTATTCAAAACCAGGAATATATGATTCCTAGATTTCGGCTCTCTTATAGGCCTATACATATGCTTTTGGGGAGCTAAATCATCAAGTTACATGTCAATGTTTAAATATCAAATGTTAAAGTTACATATCGTTACAGTGAAATTAACAGCAATACAACTTTAAGGACCTGTCAGGTTTAGATGGTTGTGGAAAGCCAAAGTACCTGGAGAAAAAAAAAACCACACCTATCATTGGTCAGTACTTTGGCGTTGACCCATATTGTATTCGAACTCACGACCAAGAGATAGAGGACTTTTGGTAACATGTCGGGATACCATCTTAACCACCCACCGCTACCCCACTTCTTATTGAAATGATATTTGAGATGTAGGAAAGAAAAAAACGAAGTAAAAATGAAATAAAATAGATACGTGAACAAATGTAGGGAAAATGATTTTATTGACATTCAGTTAAACAACATATATTGGTCAGGGCTCTCTCAAATTAATTTCGATCAAAGAAAATTTAAGTTCGATCTTTATAGTAGACCTTTAAGAGGTTTGAAAAAAGTATTATTCGGGAATGCTTATTTGCGAAATCATGGCAGAAATAGACGTCAAAACAACGTGAAAAATATTTGCAATAAGTGTTCAAGAAATTTAAACGTGTCTGCATAGCATTGCTTGTTACAAAATGACCACAATATCTACCGCGAATAAGAGGGAGTTTGTTTTACGAATTATAGAACAGTTGCACAATTTTCATGACAAACAACGTCAATTCAATCAAACCAGAATCTGTTAAGATGATGGCGGTGATGGACTGGCCGGCAAAACAACGACACCTTATCAGTATACCATCTCGGTATCTGAAGATTCAGCGTAATCCTGCAAGATGAATTTACGTAGTTTAAAGTCTAAGTTAGCTTACGCTTCAAACAGTCGCAAAAGACTTTCGTCAAAACTGTGCAACAAGGAAAGGCGTTACAAGCAGCACTTTATACACATCAGCATTATGCCGATACTGTGTTATACTGTTCTGGGGTTACTGGGTGTGAATATATCAAGCTCTTGCACTTTTCACTGCTACTCCATTTTCGGTAGAGGACGGTTGAATCCGATTTTCCCATTTAGCCAGTAAGTTGTCATACATCCTTTCCCCTGAAATTGAAAGTGACTATCCGTTATATAAAAACGATTCGTTCATATGATAAATTTTCTCGTCGGCAGTGCACTTTACTGACGTGCAATGTTGAGGTATAATAGTAATTTCTTGGTTTCATATATGTCGATGTATGGCTCCTTGGCCGACTCATTTCAATACGAAAATGCTGAGCTAGAAAAAACCGCATGTAATCTCTAGTCCTTACAGATGATAATGTTGCTGGAAAACGACATTTTACTTGTGAACTTGGTATATCTTTCTATTATTTTCTAGTTGGAAATCACCGCCATATGTTTACATTAGATATTCCCTACTCATATAGGTATAATAGCATCTTGGGCTTACTACCCAAAAATACACACTTCTAAACACTCACGCTCAATGATTTTGTTCCAACCTTATACTATTTGTAAGATTACATCCGTAGGGCTCACTACACGCATTACATTGTCAGAATACACAAACGAGTATCATCACAACACTAAGGAATGACTCAATGTGGCGCTGATAACCATCTGACGTGTAACTGATTATTATAAATAATCAGATAATGAATGTTCATAAAACCAATGTTACGTATTCTGGTAGATAATGATACTCATCAACCAATGTTACGTATTCTGGTAGATAACGATGTTCATAAACCAATGTTACGTATTCTGGTAGATAACGATGTTCATAAACCAATGTTACGTATTCTGGTAGATAACGATGTTCATAAACCAATGTTACGTATTCTGGTAGATAATGATGTTCATCAACCGATGTTACGTATTCTGGTAGATAATGATACTCATCAACCAATGTTACGTATTCTGGTAGATAATGATGTTCATAAACCAATGTTACGTATTCTAGTAGATAATGATGTTCATCAACCAATGTTACGTATTCTTGTAGATAACGATGTCCATAAACCAATGTTACGTATTCTGGTAGATAACGATGTTCATAAACCAATGTTACGTATTCTGGTAGATAACGATGTTCATAAACCTATGTTACGTATTCTAGTAGATAATGATGTTCATCAACCAATGTTACGTATTCTTGTAGATAATGATGTTCATCAACCAATGTTACGTATTCTAGTAGATAATGATGTTCATCAACCAATGTTACGTATTCTTGTAGATAATGATGTTCATCAACCAATGTTACGTATTCTTGTAGATAATGATGTTCATCAACCAATGTTACGTATTCTTGTAGATAATGATGTTCATCAACCAATGTTACGTATTTAGGTACATTTTGCTATCAATGATATAGTTGCACAACCAGTGACAATTTTATGTGTGATGTTTTGATAATTAGTACGATGTGTATCCTGTCACATTCATCAGACAAGTGACCAGTACAGGCAGTACAAGTACACAAAGATCTTCTACCCTCATTTCAGGAAAACTCGTACACTCAATACAAGTACACAAAGATCTTCTACCCTCATTTCAGGAAAACTCGTACACTCAATACAAGTACACAAAGATCTTCTACCCTCATTTCAGGACAACTCGTGCACTCAATACAAGTGCACAAAGATCTTCTACCCTCATTTCAGGACAACTCGTACACTCAATACAAGTACACAAAGATCTTCTACCCTCATTTCAGGACAACTCGTGCACTCAATACAAGTGCACAAAAATCTTCTACTCTCATTTCAGGACAACTCGTACACTCAATACAAGTACACAAAGATCTTCTACCCTCATTTCAGGACAACTCGTGCACTCAATACAAGTGCACAAAGATCTTCTACCCTCATTTCAGGACAACTCGTACACTTTGATACCTTTGTGTACTTATGCTATCTTTCCATTTGTCTGATGAAGGTGACCGGATACACATTGTTCACGTCATCGAAACGTCACACAAAATTTTCATTGGTTTTGTAACAATAGCATTACATAAACTATACTTTACAACCTGAACAAAATATTTATTTATATTACTCTTTCAAAGGCTACACAGCGTGCGGCAAATGAACACTACTGTGAATAATGCAGTTTCGCTTCTTCAAACAAAAATGTCCAGTTGATTTTCCGAAATAATCCTGTCAATATCAGTGACATACGTTTAAGAAAATGCTTTTGGTTATATATGACACTCGGGATGATACTTTTGATGGTAATATGGCTGTGATTTAAGGTGGGGAGGAAAGGATAACTAATTAATTAATTCAATCACAATCTATGCATTTATAGTAATGATTCTGTGAGTTCTTTCATAACAATGAGCCCTTAGTTTTATCATGATTTCTTATACCGTATAGCCGCTTTATTTTTTGTAGTGATGGTGGTTTCGCGATTTCGTGGGACATTGATCGCAAAATTTGATATACGTAATGTTAAAAATTGTTCACCAATATTCATACTGTAAACTGTAAAACCGCTACGAATTTTTACTGAAAATCGCGAAACGTTTGACCCGCGTAATTTTGAAAAATTGTGTATACAATAAGTAACCAGCTATACGGTATACACAGTACAATTTCCCCCACCTTGATAGGGATATCTCCCCGTAGGCTGATTAGGTACTCCCCGTACGATTCCAGGGCTTCCTTGGTGACGCTGCTGATGTGAATCCGTTTAGCTGTAATATAATTAGTAATTATTTAAACATTATTTCAAGATAAATATAGTTTATACAGTGAGCTGTGGATAAAACGATCGACACATGTCACTTTTTTAACTAATAATTGACCTCTTGGCCATCCTCAGGTACATTAAAAAAAAAAATAAAAAAAACAGCTATGTAAAATTCATCTTGAACTTCTTGATATGATGCCATAATAAAATAATATATTGTTATCTCATGAAGCAGCTGTCATAAACACCACACAAGCACGAAACCACGTTCCAATAAAAAAATATGGAATAATTCGTTTGAAAATCTATGCACATCTTCGAAAGTTGTTGTTGGAGTAAATAGGTAAATAGAGTTAGCATTGAAATCGGACAGATGAGCTTAATATCTTTACATCGATGTTGAGGAAATAATTTTTATCACTGTGAAGAATCTTATTTTCGTGTTTACGATATTTTCGTTTTATACAGTTATTTGCATCATATGCAGTTATTCGCATAACACGTGTTTGCGTTCGGGCATTCTTGTGAAATCATTGGCATAGCGCATTTTGCGTTCGGGCTTTCTTGTGAAATCACACAAAAATTTGTATCTTTGCAAAATAAAGTGGTTTATTTACAGTATTCAGTTCCTGTTATAATATGTGATCATATTGCCACTTATTCCTGCCAACAACCTTTGTATATATATATAATCAACAGTTCAATATATATTAAAATAGAAAAGAAAATTTTTAGGACTGTTACCTTCTCCATTAGATTCCATTCTGGAGGCAGTGTTGACGGTGTCTCCAAATAGACAATATCGAGGCATAGTCAAACCTACCACTCCTGAAATAGGTGGAAATAAGGTCAAACAACTTCCAAAATTTTTGATGTATTAGAGTATTGACAATAACTAGAAGATTAACGGTAGTTATTGTCATTATTCTTATACACTTACAAATACATAACGAATAAGTCAAATGAAAATTAAAACTTCAGGTCAAGAAAAATTATCACATGCCGAAAGAAAATCTATAAGGACATTTCTTTTCGTCTGAAACAAAAATTGGTTTTATAAAATGTAAACACAATGTATATCATATGGCATACAGTAATTGAATACAATATACTGATCGAGCAACAGAAGATATAGCGAGTATCAGCGAAATGGCGCCAAAGCATGAACAGCTTTAAAGAGTTTTTTTCTAACAAATGATGTATCAATGATTACTTTTGGTTTTGATAAAAGTTAAATCCGACAAAAACACATCTAGAAAGCAAATAAAAAGGATCATTTGTGATCCACTTTGATCAAAATGTAAACTGTCTGACCTAAATTTACAGTTCGGGTGAAGCAGACCGTTTTCAGATTCCTAGATAAAGATACACCTTATACGGTTATAAACGTATTCTGTATTTGCATATCACAGAGTTATCTGCACTTCCGGTTAAGTACTGTTTGTAACATCATGTATGTGCGAGCGTAACGTCATAGTTTTCGGAGAAAACGACATGAATTGCGCTTACAAAATAATGACGTATCAATCGATACCTACCCGTAAGGGAGCTAACTTTTTAATATGCAAACACGGAATACAATAGTCGCCTAACACTCACCAGCACAACAGGCTCCGGAATGAAGGCCAATCCGCACTCTGATTTCGTCATTAGGTCTGTGTCTCTGACGGAAGGACATGACAGAACTCAGGAGGGTGAGTGACATGTCGGCTATCTGGGCGGAATGGCTGTTACCACCTTTACGTGACAGACCTCCAACTACCATATACGCATCCCCGATAGTCTCCACCTAAATCAATTCTACTAATATATTGGATGTGATCTTTCATTCTACCAATCACATAGATATAGGCTTTAAGCTCTACTCTTCATTTTGTTTTAAATTTTGATATTCGATTAAAATTAATCGAACGTAAATGAACGTCAGTATTTATTTTGAAATAACTATATATGTTCAGTATTTAAAATTGAATGCTATCTTTTATTTAAACGACAATCGATATTTAAATTGAAAACTCTTTTGATAATAGCAATATTTGTTTCATTTGAGTAAATGCATTGCATATGTTAGTTACTTTGTACACGTCGAATTGGGCGATGATATAGTCAAAGAGAGTGTAGAGGTCATTCAGGAGGTCAATGATCTCCATAGGCGTACTAGCGGCAGATATGCTGGTAAATCCAACTATATCAGAGAAGAATATTGTGACAGCTTCAAATTGCTCGGGGTCAACAGTCAGTCCAGACTTCAGTTTCTCAGCAACTGCTCTGTAATCAAAAGACTTACTATTAACCAACATATATTCGCGCGCGATTCAGTTTCGCTTATGATCAGAAACCGCGTACATCAATCGACAAAATATGCTCTTAGCATAGATGCCAAAACAATAAAAGACTCAAAATTGCAAATCGATACAGAAGGCGGTCATCCTTACTTACTTAGGAAGCATCCTAAAAGAAGGCGGTCAGTCTTACTTACTCGGGTAACATCCTATACAGAAGGCGGTCAGTCTTGTGCTTCTCCTCCTGTAGTTCCACCGTCCGGTGTTCCACCAGCTCTTCCAGGTTATTTGCATACTTCTCCAATCTGGCAATCATGTTATCGAGTATTCCTGCTTTCCTATAACACACCAAAGGCTAGCATGATTTTTGATGTCGTGTAATGATTGAAAGAAAATTTGATTGAAAATTAGGATAATCACTCATAATCGTAGAGCAATGTAAACTAAAGAAAACACAAGATATTACGTATGAAATTGCGAAACTTTGGATGGATTATTGGTAGGAACTAATGCTTGTTTTATAGTATTACCACAACCAGTAGGGAACTCAACATAATCACTTAAATATCAGCTATATATTCTAGAAATATGACTTTAAATTAATTGTCTCCAGGTTTTCTTTACATGTAACATGCACACACTAACAATTTATTATCTAATAGATACAATAGATTGATTCATCTCAATTTTAATGGGTGTGCAAATCACATTTACGAGCTTATTTCGTTAATTAGCCTGTATTGCCAATAAAAAGAAATTGAGCAGCGTTAAGTTGAGAATCCCTAAAACCCACTGTTTGTCTTTTTAAGAAAAAAAATGATGAGTCCTTTGCCCATTCAACTGATGAATTGTTTGCCTTTTAATATATAATGATAATTTGTTTTGCCATTTAAAGAACAAGGATGCATTTTTTAGTCTTTAAGATAAATGAAGAATAACAAGACCTTGTTAAAATGGCAGGCGATTAAACTAGAAATCGAAACAAAATGTAATCAAATACAGATTTGTATACCGT
Source organism: Argopecten irradians (assembly GCF_041381155.1). NCBI lineage: Eukaryota > Metazoa > Mollusca > Bivalvia > Pectinida > Pectinidae > Argopecten > Argopecten irradians. The sequence goes on along the minus strand of NC_091142.1, from coordinate 25,197,188 downwards.
AAAGTAAAAGTTTAAGTTTTTTTCGTGCTAAGCGTTCGCCCTGTAAAAGGCTTTCGTTAAACCAAACGCATATACAGTATTGGTTATAACCAATGAAAATATAAACAGGGTTAAGCTTACTTTCCACTATTCAGACTTTTCAGGATACTTTTGATGGCGCCAAATGTCGGTCTTTCAACCGGGTCTTCTCGCCAACACAACTTCATCAAGTCGACAAGTGCTGGCTTCTCCTCTGATAGAGTCTTTTCACTAGTCAGAGGGCGACATAATTTCTTTCCGCCGGTTTTTATTTTATAGACGATATCTGGGGAACCAGATTGAAGTGAAATTTCAATTTTCACCTTTCAGTTTGAAAAATATATTTCATATATTCAGACTGAAATGTTACTAAAATACATATGACCTCACTTGAGGTCTACCTAAAATATAACTTATCATGCGTTTACTCACTTCAAAAAGATAATTTCAAAAGTTTAGATAATATATATAAATATTGCAACCCTCTTATAAGTCATTGTGAAAAGTTAAGAATACTACACAAACAGTTAGAAATGCTATATGAACCGTTTACCATTATTGTAAATGTTACTTTATATCACTACAACCCTTTTTTTGGCTTACTATTGATGTCAGATTGATGAGAAACTGATGAATACAACATGAACAGTTAGGAATACTACATGAACAATTACGAATAGTAAATATCCCTTTAAGAATAATACACATTAACAGTTAGGAATGCTATACGAACATTTACTAAAATAAAAATGCTACAACGATACTTGGGAATGCTAGTCTACATGAGCAGTTATGAATTCTACAAGATCAGTTAGTAAATAGTACAAGAACAACTGCGAAAGCTAGATGAACAGTTACAAATGCTACATGAACAGTTACACATGCTACATGAACAGTTACGAATGCTTCTTGAACAGTTAGAAATGCTACTTGACGGCTACAAATGCTTAATGAACAGTAACGAATGTTACACGAATAGTTACGAATGCTACACGAACAGCTGATAATGCCACTTGAACAGTTACGAATGATACATGAACAGTTACGAACACTACATGAACAGTTACAAATACTACACGAACAGTTATAAATAGTACATGAACAGCTACAAACACTACCTGGACAATTGTTAATACAGACTACACAACCTTGTATAACAGTAACCAACCTTTAGCTGTCAGTGTTGGGATATGGAAGACTCCCAGACGGTAATAGATCTCGTGGAGGACGATTCCGAAGGCGTAGATGTCTCCTGTTTGTGTTCCGTTCCTGTTTTGTATCGCTGACCGGAGTAACTCTGGAGCCGTCCACAATAGAGCTAGGTACAGATGAAATATTAGATCTATACCAAATCAACCCCTGCTATGTCGAAGTGTGCAGAACACGGCATTAGAGATTGAGTTCACGAGGTTAAGCTTTATAAATTCATACCAATTCCTGAATAACATCAATGCTTGTCAGATATTTCCAACATTTTATGACACGCGGCCTAAATATGATCTTAAATGTGAAAGACAGAAAAAATGTGTGAAAAATATCTTTGATATGTTGCCATTCTGATTTGGGCTTATAGGAATAATGAATAATATGTACTAGCACTCCGAATTAAAATATATATCTAAACTTAAAAGTCGTTTGGAATAAATTTGAATTGTTCTTTGGTTTGTTGGTTGGTTGGCTGGCTGAGTAAATCATATAAGGTCAGCTTCCCATGTATGAGGTGTGATGCGTGCGTGAAGTACATGGTTTATGTTTTGGGAGACTGCAGTATATTCGTTTTGTGTCTTTTTGTACCATCGGCACTCTGGCCATCACACTGAAGCATGCCGCCGAACACACCAAACAAGCACTTTTAAATGTCATTTTACGGTTGGCGTATTTACCTTTATATCGTTCCTCCTCGTATTCTATGGTGCCTGCATTGTTGCCAACGAAGCCATTGATACCATAGTCTGTCAGCTTCAGTACCCATCTATTATCCACTAGACAGTTGGAACTCTTCAATCTGCCGAACGACTTCAACACGGACTCGGACAAATACAACAGTCCCTAAAAATGTAAATGGAAGATTAATAGATCTTATGCTTCTGTCACAACCCCTTCCGATTATGCTTAGAATGTACTCCCGGCATGATTTTGAGCCATTTTAGCCCGGTTCCCGGCCGGACACCAGACATGGACGGCCGGTGCCCGGGGCTCTCAAGAAGCATCGGGAAGGTGCCCGAAGAGATTTAACTCGAAGTTAAAATCTCTCCGGTGTCCCATAGATTTCCATAACCGGCCACCTATGATTCACACATCGTTTAATTATCGTCCGATATCCGGTCGGGAATCGAGTGGCAATCACACCGCCCGGCATATGTCCGGGCCTGGTGCAACTATCGTTCATTATCTGTAAGATATCTGTACGGTGTCCGGAGAATAGGCCGGTTATCGCCCGGACATTTTATGATAATCGGCCGATTAGTATAAGATGCTCGGTCGGCATTCACTACTTCGTTGTCCCCCAAAAAATTCTCTTTGGAAACAGACGCCATGCGATTACCGCACGGCTTCCATTTTATGTAAATGATGTATGACACATTTTTTATCGGTATTGTCCGATGTCGGGAAAATGGTCGAAACCAGAGGTGTACTCCCGATTACCCTCTATGCCCGGATATCGGCCGATCATTGTGACCCAGGCTTACAAAAATAATCAAACATGGGTCTGTCAAGTGGACAGGAATACGTCCACTCTACGGGGTTGAGACATCCCTGTCAACTCGACGTCGCGTTTTCAAGCTTCCGCCTTGCGGTCGACCTTTTTTTGCAAATGACAAGCGATAAACCAGAAATAAAGTTAAAATAAATTTTGATTGACTTATTACAGTAAACGTTAGTTGAATCTATATCAAGTAACAATATATTAAAGATTATATCATAAAATATTGTTGGGAACTATTTTTCATTGATATGAAACTGGCGCGATGTTTGAAATCAAGTGATCGATGCACGAGAATCGTTGTATTCATAGTGTTTTCATAGTGATTTCATAGGCAAATGTTTGTTTTCGTCAGTTGATTGATTCATATAGTGACGAAACACTCAGACTGTAAATATATACCAATCATTTATCAGCTCCTATCATCTCTACGAACGAAGAAGGGGTTTAGAGAGTTCATCCCCTCAATTGGGTCTTCTCTGGTCCCTTGAGACTCATATGCACCGTTTATACGCAGTCTATTATCGCCTATCCCTATGAGTTTTTCTATCCATGTTAGACAACAATCACTTCATCATTAAATGATAAATTAGTAGCGATTTTAAACAGTTCTCTCTTTTTTCCTATTAGGCCCATACATCGATGGATATTTTTGACCTAGTTAAAATAATCATAATCATTTGATGACTAGTAGCTATTCAAAGGATATGTTGACGCACTGACGGACGGAGTGAAAGTCGAATGACGCCGCGACATGCATAAACTTCGAACCAGGCCCCGAATTCTTAAAAAAATGTAACTTAATAAATCGAAAGTTCGTTTTTGACTTTTGTTTTTTTCGAGATATCGAGAGAAGACGGGCTAACAATGATGGCATATCCTTAGGGATTTATCATCACAGGTTACCTCTAGGCAGTCTGATATCAAAGACATCTTAAAGGTCCAATCTAGCTTGATGTCATCGTTTAGTAAAACATCCTGTAACAAACGGAAATATACATTATATTTCAAACAAATTACATGTACCTGTAATTTGGGTATAATAGATCAAATTTGTTAAAGCGCATTCAACAATGGACATCGGCATCATTCAAAACATGTACAATAGTCATCAGTTAATTTTATTTTATCGTCCTCTTGATTATTCCTTAATGCTTAGTATTATGCAGAAAAAGCATAAAAAGAAGGCGATTGTTATTAGTTTAAAACAAAACTAACAGAAATAAGAAAGTAAACCGGATTAAAACAGACAGACAATTTGGAATTTTTGATATTTTTTTTCAACTTCAACAGCATTATATGCATCATATGGATTAGACGTCATGCTACACATATTTAAGTCCTTTCCAATTCCTCTTTTAAATATATATATATATATAAACAGATATTTTTGATAATGACAGTTTTTAATAAATACTGGAGCATGCCGCACTCATATAGACAACACCCTCAATTTTTTACGAGGATGAATTAATGTGGAAAAACTATAATACTTACCTGTAGACTGCCTTTTGAGCAATACTGGAACAAAACACAGACATTTGGTGGGTCAATGCAGGCACCGATAAACGGGTTGATGTTGTCATGCGTCATTTCTTTCATCTGTAACAGACGGAAAATAATGCTGAACAAACAAAATACAATAGAATTTAAAAATATACATAATCAAGCGTAGTACAAGTGACGTTGGGAATGCATTTATCCGTAAAATCGCAAATATACATAAAAAGTAAGACTTCTCAACAGTAGAAGTTCGGATCAATCCGTTACATCTCAGATAAATCAGTTATTCAGATTCTCACTGCTAGGTACTTAGATAAATCCGTAAAATCTAAGTTAGATATATTTGAAAAAGTTTTCAACGCTTGAAGTTCATATCAATCCGTAAAATATCTCACCGCTAGGAGCTCGACAAAGTCCTGTCTAGCCAGAACGACGCTCTGATTTAACGAGGACCGTATGGCCACTGTCAGGCCCTTATACTTCCCAGTGGCGATAAATTTGTACTCATTCTCACCGTTATTGGACAATGTAGCGAGACTCAGCTTACTGAACTGCAAATAGGACAAATATGTTAAATATTTCTATACAGCTAAAATGTTTATTATATAAATACATATAAAATTATGTAATTATAGTAAGACTGTTATTGGTTTATTTATTGGTAACTTTATTTATTAGATACTTTGAGATATAAAAAAGATTGGAATTTTATAACATGCTACTATGCCACTAAACGAAACAGCGAAATGCGCCTCTTTAATGTTTTATCTCTTTTATTCTTTCTTTTAAAAAGTAATTAATTCGTCTTAAAGTGACTGAAATATTTATAAGATAGAAAATAATCAAAATTATAAATGAACTCTTCACAAATGAAACCTAATGAAACATTCCTAACAAGACGTTTGACCAACTTTTTATGCGTACCATACTACCGCGACACCGGCCTGGTTTTTGTTTTTATAAACATCTTCATACTGAACCTTCCACAACATCTTCCGGATTTCACTCTCATAAACATTTTTCCTGGAAAAGGAGCCATAAAGGGACTGATAAGAACAAAATTACAGTAAATACATATTAAGCTTTAGGAAGTAGAGCATGTGAACGAAGGACGGAAGCCAAGAATTATAAATAGTAGTCGTAACAAAAAGAAATTGTGATTACATAAGAAATATTTACAAAATCAGAAAGTTTGATTATTGTTTATCGAGGCATTATCAAACATCGATAAGAAAAGAAAAAGGTAAACTTTAGTGTGTAAGCAATAATACAATTATATTCTTTTTACATATTCTGTATTTGCACAAGAGAGAGCTATTTACCGTTGTGGGTGGGTACTGATTATGACGCCATGTGTTTGAATGCATAACGTCATATACGTTTTAGAGAAAAACAACATGGTGTTTGCTCACACAATATTTACGTCACAGTCGATTACCTACCCGTAAATGAGGTAACCCTCTAAGATACGACTACTCGGGAATGACTTTGAAGACTAAGATGTTATTATAGGTTCATGTTTACCTGTACCCCATGAGAATAAGAACAACAGAAACTGTGATGACGAGTAGTGGGATAATGACACCGAGAACAACAGGTATGGCATCTACAGAAAAAAAACCTCAAAATTATTTCAAATTAGTCCTAAATAAGTAGATAATACTGGAAGTGAATAACTTATATCGCAACTTCTTCATAATCGCGCATTTATACAAAGTTCATAATTTAAGTAAGTCAATAAACTACATGTTGAAATGAAATATGTTTGCGTAGGATGCAAGTAGAGCGCAAATACGCGCGGGAACGTTTTTTTTAAACCTTATAAGAGTGGATAAACATGATTACACCAGCACTTTACAATTACGAGGGAACGGATCATTTTATTGTAATTATTAATTTAGAGCGAAATATACAGTGTAGCTGATGTATTTTCTCGAAGATGACATGTTAAATTACCATGCTAACCGACACCCACTCGGTCTTGAATATTGGGTCTTCGGTCTAATATGACATATTATATGGATTTTGCCATGTTGCATTCTGTTTATCATAATACTATGAACACCAAAGAGATTCTGTGCGTCTCTTTCTCCGTCTTGTCAAATGTTCTATTTACAGGTTCTTTTTTCCGTGTCTCGTTTGTACATGAGATAGTTTAAATCCATTATTCTCTCTGCCACTGAGTTTAAAAACACACGTTCTTCACGCGTTTTCCAAATTCTTATCCATCAAGCATCTGACGTCCAATGTAGGCTACGTCATTTTGACGTCAAAATCATGTAATGACGTCATCATCAGTTGAGATGATGTTCCGAATGATTCATGGTCTCAAAGAAAAACCAATCACGAGGAGCTCCAAAAATCTTGATATGCATTTCCGGACTGGCGGTCGATACATAACATGCAATATTTCGATTGGCGGTTTTCCGGTCTGGTATGGGTCACGTGAATTTAGCCGTATTAAACAGGGCGGAAATGCAGTATTAACTTGCTTAGTATATGATAAAGCTGATTATTTTCGAAGATATGGTGTTCGGGATTTCGCAGACTATGATCGCGAAAATTTGATCCGCAAGGCATATACATTGATAGTCCAGATAGCAAAACAAAATAAACCGGTTATATTAATTTTCTTGTTTTAGCTAAATTTAAGCAAACAAATTTACTCGCTTAATATCCGCTTAATCATCCAACAATACTGTTTGTGGTTAGGAATACAACGATTATTCTTATTTTCCTTTTCGTATAATCTGAATGGAAACTGCTGTTTTGAATGAGTGCCATGTACAGCAGGCATAATCGTATATCGCATTGTTCAGTATACATTTTTGATATACAGTGGTTCTACTGGGGAGATCCAGCAGAACCATTTACAGGTCAAGCATCGTCTGTCTACCATACAGCATAAATGATCTAATACTGGGGATCAATAAAATCATTTTCTTCTCTACAAATATCATACTAGTACGGTGTAACATATGGAAGACGACAAACATGTTTTTTGCTCAACGGGATTAAGTGCTAGGTCTTTACATACAATGCAAATATTCATAGGATACCATGGTATTTGAATCTCAAATGCATTTGGTACTAATAGAAATTAATCAGAAAATTCACATAATACAAACATCGTTCTTGGTGCAATAAATCTCACCATGAATTCGAGAATTTGAAAATAATGATGCATATCATCTCACTAACATATGGAAAATGAAAAAAAATGTAGGTCAATAGTTATTGGTGAATATACTCACTATATGGTGTTGGAGGACATCCCATGTTGTCAAATCCACATTCAGGGGTAGAGGGTGGTGGCAGGCCGTTTTTCGTTAACCACAGCGGGTCCGCTGACTGTTGAAATACCTATATCACAATGTTTAAAGCATAGTAATCAAATTATATATCACCAATCAAATCGTACCTCTTGATTATTAAAATCAAAAAGATGTGCTCAGTTTGAAAAAAAGATAATGATAAAGAAACCATGAGTGACAAAGAATAATATCAACTACACTTTTAGTACAAAAGTGTAATAATTTGTCTGACCTTTAAATTGTAAAAATGTAATTGTAAAATGAGCCTAGTATAAATTGCATAGTGTACCACAAGCAGTCAGCTTACTATTAATACGCTACAGTGTCATCACTTCATAGGGTCATGTTACAAAAATACAATCAATGTTTGATATTAGCCAGTGTCGTCTTTAAATATTTTCCGACGTCGCCTGTCTCATGTACCGCGCAGCAGTTAACTATCATTATGCAACGAGGTAAAACATCTAAATTTTAACAGTAAAATGATGCATTTATGTGGTAATTTCTTCGTCAGATGTACATCACAATAATACTTAGCTTGAACATCGGTGCATATAATGTAAATGTTTTATTTGGTTTAGGAAGTGAAAAAGTCGGTAATAATTTTTCGCTTCTGGATCTATTCGCCATTCGCCTTTAGAATTGGTCATTTCATCATATAAATAAAATGTAGAGATGTCATGATCAGTTTCAAGAAATTTACTATATCGAATAGTCGGTCAGTTTAATATTAGAATATTGGTTTTATATATAGGAAAACATAAAACTAAAATGACATTTTCATCAATAATTGATTTTATTAACTTACATCTGTGGCCGTGATGTCGACAGTTTGCCAGTATAATGCGAGAAATATTTTTTTTTTTGTATTGCTCCTCCAGATGAATTCTTCCAATCGAGGATCCAAAAAACTGTTTCATCGGTCACCGTTTTGTCATCAAAGAAACACATGACCACCAGGACCTTTGGAAATATATAACGAAAGAATATGCTTCAAGTACAGTACATAATGGCGTAATATCATGCATATTATTTTATTTCCTTTCTTCTTTTAGTTAGATGTTACTGACATTTAAGTTCCGTTCATTCTTAACGCAATGATGAAGTAAACTGAAAGGTAGACAACCAATAGGATTATTTTCAAAGATATCTTAGGTATTATTCCTTATTTTGTGTGACTGCAAACTTTTTATTGGATTGTCTGTATTTAGCCATTGAACATTTTAATTTTTATATGGTCTATGTATGGGCTTTGCAGATGATCTTCATAATGCGTAATAGGGTAAATCTAGGGTACATGAAATACGTGTATAGCATGTTACCTTCAAATGTCAGATTATCTGTGAAGTAAAAACATACTGCGTCCATCCCTATAATCAAGGTTATTCTCTAGCCGAGTAGTTCAACCAATGAAACCACACCATCGTCGGACGTCATACACAGTAACAACCATCGGGGATCCCTGTAACAGGACATAAAAATGAGTAAAAAGCTTATTGATAGGAGTTCCTGTCAACCACAAAACCCTAAATCATGGGCAATGTAAAAAACGGTAGGTACCTTTAGGAGACCCCATTATTATGTAGTCTACATAAATCGAAGAGCTTGTCATGCCCTTGAGAGTAGGAACTAATTGTGACGTCACGTGTTTGCGAACGTAAGCGTAATACTTAGTTGAGAGAAAACGACGTGACTTGCAGCTAACAAAAATAATGACGTAACAATCGATAACTTACCCGAGAGGGAGCTAACTCTGTGAGAATATACAAAGACGGAATTGATAAATAACACACGAATCAAAGTACTCAAAGTGGATGCAAATATACGAACGCAAAATGTAGAATGAAACATCTATGGAATTTTGATGAATTTCTGTACTGCGGGCCATCCAAGTCCATGAGTTTAAAGATATTAAGACATTTGAAACACCTACTCGGTTTTGGTGGACAGAATAATAAAATTGAACATTCTTAATGATGGAAATACAAATTGACCAACTACTCGCCATAAAATCATAAAACACATTATCGTTACAAGCAGTAAGGCCTAGAAGCCCAGGCATTCGTCTGTGCAGAAATAATCAGATTAGTTGTTCATCGGCTGATGGAAATTGAAACAAGGGTTGGTTGGGGGGGGGGGGGGGGGATTGAAGAGCTTTTTTTGGCACATCTATTACAGGCAGTTCTTATATGTCGGTGTTCCGTGGGTTGATCCGGCGCGACTATTTGATATCAAATCATAATTCAAAGAATATACAACTAATGTACTAATCTAAAATTTATGTGTAACAACTGAACTAAAGTTAGTCGCAGAACATCTGACTAAAGTTTCAAATGATAAAAGGGGGGCATTGGATTGCATAACTTATTGTGGAAGGGCGTTGTGAAAGCAGGTTAGTGTAGATAATGATATCGTGCAGCTGTTGACACACCACTCTACTCGCAGAACATTGCACATAGCAACCAAGATTTCCAACATACTTTTCTTTTACTCGACAGGTGAGGTGGAAAAATTGGGGGCCAGCTGATGTCATTTCATTTCTCAGTTGTGTTTTTATATGTGATTAGCATTGGTGAAATTTATTATAGTTATTTTCGTGCACTATATTGATATTTAATTTGACATAGTACCTGATCAAATTGCCTCGTGAATTATTCTACATGTAGGCTGATGTGTAATTCTCCCCTAAATTCCATAAGGACAATCTTCGCTATGACAATACATTAACTGCCAGTACAGTGAGACATAGACAATAAATTGAAAACATTTTGATTGGTTCAACAAGGAAACATATTTTTTCAATAAATACACGGAATTTTTATGATGGAAAGTTTATGAATGAAAAGAGTTTTAAGAGGTCACCTCTACTAGATGCCATTGTAGGGGCAAGTCCTACTCAGTTCTATACAATAGCATGGGTAAACCGGCAATAGCATTAAATACAAACGCTAATCCGCGTTGTATTAAAAAACATTATTTGTAAGCTCCTTCAACTCAACACATCAATATTATCATAACAAAGAACACACTTATTATAAGATTCGTCATAATTCCTAAATCATAGCGATGCCAGACAAGGTGTCGGAAGATCCCTATAACGGAAATAGATTAGACTGCCCAACAATCAAAACATCTCAGGTAAAGCTTTTACGGCGATTTACCATCGTGCTTCCGCTATTGGTTAGATCATCCTCATAAAACAAAAAACAAAGTAAGGAGGTTAATAATGCATCGAATCTACTGAATGATTTTATCTGTATAACAAATAAAATCACACTATGAACATCAGGTATATAGATTTGTTTACCCGTATGCTATCCGTCTCGTCAAAAATGATTAACTTCCGCCTTGTAGTTTGCTCCGTAAACGAGACTCCGTCATATCAAAAGAAAGCCGCACTGTTTTGAACTGGAGGCAGCTAATCATTAACCAAAGCCCTTTTTCACTATGACGTCCACAAAAAAAATATGTTCTAAATATTTCAAGTTATTTAATTCGATGTAAAATACTTGTAGGCAAATAACACATTCAAAAAATCGAATAGCTATATCTAGGGAGAATTCTAGAGCGAGCTGAGGTTGCGCCCGCATTGTCAGTATAAATAGTGACGTGCGGGGTGATGGTGATTGTTGGCCTTAGCGTCTTCGGGCGGCATGCTTTGCAGCTGACATAGGCACTAGAATAAGTATAATAGTGCAGGCAATACATAGTCCAGCTTATACGAAGGAATCGGAGACACAGACACTGAAATTATACTTGTAATGAAGGGGAGAAACAGTCTCCGCTAAACCACGGCACCTTCGCACAACATACACATGCAATACCCGGCATACATGGGAGGCCGTTCCTTACATCTGACCTCAGTTGCGTTAATTAGGAGCGTTACATTAATGTCAAAACAAACTAAACAAGCAAATTTACATGGTATCCATCACGCACCGATTCAGGGTTCTCGTTCTACATTAATAGATTATTGGGAAGATAACCATAATCTAACAAACTCCAGACTCTGAGTTCACCCGACTACAGAAGATCAAGTATAGTTGATTATAGTAAAACTATAAATGAATTAGTACATGTAATGACATAACGTATGTTTGAGTACTGTAAAAAATAGCATGATAAATATGAAAAACAATACATAAGTATTGGTCATAGAGAGAACAAAGAAAAACAACCGTAGCATCATATGACCATAATAGTAAGTCATAACAGAATAAGGGGAAAAACATTAACCGAAAAACAAGAGAAGACAACAGCATGTCATAATACATGTCATGTAACGGTAGAAACGGATTGATGTAGAAAATACCGCGAGGGAATAATACGTTGTTTACGTTAAGGAGTGGTTTGAGCGGAAATCCCTTTTATGCACTTGGTGTGTACTACATAATGACACCAAATGTTACAAGGACGTGTATATATCGTGAAAAAATATAATACTGCGAAATTACACATGCAATCTGCGAATTTACAAATGAAATCTGCGAAATTCCATATGCAATCAGAGAAATTACACATGCAATCTGCGAAATTACAAATGAAATCTGCGAAATTCCATATGCAATCAGAGAAATTACACATGCAATGCACTCGCTAATATGTCTATGTTCACAGTAAAGGAATTAATACGCCCGAAGTATTAGATTCAAATCAAGTAAAGTAATCAAATATCATACTGTATATATGTACATGTGGAAAATTACGCGAGGGAGAAATGTAAATTGAAGCGAGGATTTATTTGTGTGGAAATATCCCTTTCCGTGTTGTGCGAAACTGTGTTGTCAAAGGATAACAGGCATTCCGTCTTTGCATATTACAGAATTAGCTCCCTTGCGGGTAGGTATCGATTATTACGTCATTCTTTTTTGAGCGCAATTTACATCGTTTTCGCCGAAACGCATCACGTTGCGCTCGCAAACACAGACGTCACAATCAATACCTACCCGCAAGGGCAGATAACTCTGTAATTTGTAAATACGGAATAGTACTCGCGAAAAATATACCATCGCGAAATGTTTACATGTACAACTCGCGAAATATGTTCACGTTTACGCTATCAGCATTGAAACGTCTGTAATATTATATAGGTCTGCGTGGTGAATCATGGTAATATATGGGAAATGTAATAGGATGCATATGTTCCTCCACCATTTTCTAATTCCTCATTTACGAATTCATCATTTACGAAATCATCATTTAGTTATTAATCATTTACTAATTAATCATTTACTAATCATTATTTACTAATTAATCATTCATTTATTCATCATTTACTAATTCATCATTTACTGGTTAAATATTTTCTAATTAATCATTTTCTAATTCATCATTTACTAATCCATCATTTCACGTGAAATTTATGGTGTTTTTTTTACATGAATTCCACAAGAATACTCTGATTACCCCGAAGTGTTACATTGGTCACGAAATATCGAGATAACGAATTTGATTTTTGATTTTGGATAGTATTAAAGTTGGCGTTGCTGTTCTAGAGTAGCGTGTCCTCATCCTATATTGTTCTGGGTAACGTTTGTGACGTGGCAGATTATCATTTATTGACACTTACCGTAAAACCGTTATCTGTAGCATAAGTGTTGTTCCATGGCAGCTCGTGCATGCGCAAAGGAACTTCCGCTATAAGTTGATCAACTCGGCTTTTGGAAGCTGCATCCGTCCAGTCAGCTTGCAAGACCTGAACATAAACGTAAATTTACCAAAATAATAATATTGCTATGTGTTTAACTAACCCCTCCCTTCCCTCCCCCATCCACAAAAAAAATATCAAAGAAAATAACGTTTGATAATCAGTTTTAAAGAAATTGAAGGTACAAAACACCAGTGTATTTTTACAATATATTCTCACATCGTTAAATTGTGGAATCATCTTATTTAAGATAAGTCTTTTAAAATGAAACACAGTATTTGAAATATGTCTCGCTTTATCACTGATGTACGGTATTGGAGTATAACAGAGGGTCAAATACCCCGCAATTTAGTATCAAGACAAGACAATTCAATTTTAAAAATTTAAACTTTTGCGTTTTTGGTATCGCCTTTGAATATATGATTAAGTTATCATTAAAGTTTCCGCATACTAAATTTTCTCGACCGCAGCAGAGTTAGAGAAATCGCAAAAACATGTCCGCGAAAAATACCGGCTTCGGTGAAATCATTTATATTTCCTTAGGCTCAATTTCCTTGGAATATCAAGAGAAAAATTTGGAGTGAACTTTGTGTGGGACATAAGTACAGTGTATATGTTTGCATGTTGTCACTATAATATAACCTTTTATATGACCTTGTACACATAACTGTACTTCATTAAAAATATGATTATGATCTAATACTCTGGACATAGTTTCGTATTCTATGTTTACGTATGACACATCAAATACATGTCCTGGGGACGTATACGTTATTTTGATCATCCAGGTTAAGCAACAAAACCACGAAAATTAAAGTCCCACGAAATATTATGATGTCACAGTAAAGCATTGTGGGATACCTTGATGACGTGTTTGTAAGCTTCCCTGGCCTCCTCGTCATCACCGCCCCCTGTCTGCCACGGACTGTACTCAGCCGCACCAGATATGGCGTTAGTTTCAATGAACACATACTCTCCATTACACATGCCCAGCTGACAGGCGTATAGCATGATTTTCCTAAACTCCCACGTACAGATGGCAATAACTGAAAAAACAGGAACAGAATACTGTTAAATTTCCTTTGTAAAACAATCAACCAAATTAATGATTCATTTACGTTTACCGTCTGAACCAGCTTCGTACTTTCACATTCTATATAGCACCGTTTGTCGACTTGTTTAATCAAATTATCAGTTACTTGGTATTGGATATCGTTAGTTAAAACAACTCATTATGATAAGCCTGTGCGATAGGATACTAAAACATCTTTTTGATCATGCTGTCATCAGGTCAACGAACTGTATGTGATATAATCGGAATGCACATTATAGGATAGAGCTAAAATGTTCTAGATCGGGGTGCATCACTCAGTCTTTCTGTTTGCCTGTCTGTCAGTTCGGAATTTCTGTTTCCAGGCGATGCATTGAGAAACGGACTGATGGCTTTTGTTCAAAACACTGAAGCATTTAAAGGCACACTGGGATTGAATTTGGGGTCAGCATGGTCAACTCAAAAGGTCGCTGTCGTCAAATATTGGTTTCCAAATGATAACTTAAGACAAATTGATGGATATTATTTAAAATTCGAGCGATTTTTAGGTTATTAGGTAGTCTGAAGCAGCAGAAAACATATATTAGGTATAAATGCTTGTTATTTGAAGTAATACTAGTATCGATCAGGCAGACGCTTGATACTACATGTTCTCTGTTTGACGGATGATGCGTGTAATCCAATTCGTACAGTGTCTCGTAAATAAAGCAAGTTTAGCTCTATTGCTTCTCTCTTTAAGAACTTACTTAGGACATTGTTACTTAATTAGATTTCTCAAGTGCTTGCATATCTTCCTCGTCAGAAGAAAGTAGCTCAATATATGTCGCACTCTCTCTAACACTCTCTTTTTCTGTCTCTAAAAGACTTACTTTCGGACAGTGTCCCGTAGATTCCTCAAGTGCTGGAGTAATTTTCTCATCAGAGATAGTAGCTATGTCGAATTCTGTGTATCGAGGCTATGGAGATCTCGGTGCCTTGTAGTGCTAAGCACTATGCTATTTATGTGGTAAAAACACAAAGGTTATTCGTGTAAGATAGCGGGGATGTTAGCTCGTGTAGTAAATACAATATGTTATTCATGTATGATACCGTGGATGTTAGTGGTGTTAGTAAAAAAAAACCAAAGGTTATTCATGTAAGATACACGGGATGTTAGCTGTGTTGAGTAAAAACAAAGTTTATTCATGTAAGATACGGGATGTTAGCTGTGTTAGTAAAAAACAAGGTTATTCGTGTAAGTTCATCGGGATGTTTGCTGTTGTTAGTAAAAACAAAGAGGTTATTCAATGTATGATACCGGGATGTTAGCTGTGTTAGTAAAAACAAATGGTTATTCGTGTAAGATATCGGGTTGTTAGCTGTGTTAGTAAATAACAAAGGCTATTCATGTTAACGATACCGGGATGTTATCTGTGTTAGATAAATAACAAATGTTATTCATGTAAGATTACCGGGATGTTAAGCTGTGTTGGTTAAGTAAAATCAACATTGGTTTATTCATGTAAGATACCGCGGATGTTAGCTGTGTTAGTATAAAACCAAATGTTATTTCATTTAAGAGTATCGGGGATGTTAGCTGTGTTAGTAAAAAACACAAGGTTATTCATGTAAAGTTACCGGGGGATGTTAGCTGTGTTAGTTAAAAACTCAAATGTTATTCATGTAAAGATACGGGGATGTTAGCTGTGTCTCAGTTAATAAACAAATGTTATTCATCTGTAAGCGATACCCGGGATGTTAGCTGTGTTCGTAAAAACAAACTGTTACTATCATGTAACCGACAAGGGATGTTAGCTGTGTTAGTAAAAAACAAAGGATATTCAACGTAGGCATTCCGGATGTAGCTGTGTTAGTTAAAACAAATGTTATTCATGATACGACACGGGATGTTAGGCTGTGTTAGTAAAAAACAAAGAGGTTATTCGTGTAAGATACCGGGATGTTAGCTTGAGCTGTGTTAGGAAAAAAACAACAGGCTATTTCATGTACGACCTAAGGGATGTTAGCTGTGTTAGTTATAAAAAACAAAGGTTATTCATGTACGACACCGGGATGTTAGCAAAAATCGTTATTCATTGTAAGATACCGTGGATGTTAGCATGTGTTAGTAAAATACAAAGATGTTATTAAGGATACGTGTTAGCTGTGTTATACCGGGATGGTGTAGTGTGTTAGTTTTGGTTTAAAAAACAAAGGTTATTCATGTACGGACACCGGGATGTTCGCTGTGTTAGTAAAAACAAATGTTCTTCGTGTAAGGATACCGGGATGTTAGCTGTGTTAGTGGTAAAAAACTAAGGTTATTCATGTAAGATTCGGGATGTTAGCTCGTGTTAGTTAAAAAACAAAGGTTATTCATGTACAGATACCGGTGATGTTAGCTGTGTTAGTAAAAACAAATGTTATTCATGTAAGATACCGGGATGTTAGCGTGTATTAGTAAAAACACAAATGTTATTCATGTTAGTAACCGGGATTGTTAGCTGGTGTTAGTAAAAAACCAACAAAGGTTATTTCATGTACGACCAAGGGATGTTAGCTGTGTTATGTTAATAAAATACAAATGTTATTCATGTACGATACCCGGGATGTTAGCTGTGTTGAGTATAAAAACAAAGGTATTCATGTAAGATACCGCGGATGTTAGCTGTGTTTAGTAAAAAAAACAAAGCTTATTCGTGTAGATACGGGATGGGTTAGCTGTGTTAGTAAAAACACAAATGTTATTCATGTAAGACAGGGATGTCTAGCTGTGTTAGTAAAAAAAACAAAGGTTATTCATGTACGACCCCGGGATGTTAGCTGGTTGGTAAAAACAAAGGTTATTCTCATGTAAGATACACGGGATGTTAGCTGTGTCTTGTAAAAAACAAAGGTGTATTCATGTAAGATACCGGGATGTTAGCTGTGTTAGTAAAAAACAACATGTTATTCGTGTAAGATACGGATGCGATGTTAGCTGTTTTGGTAAATAAACTCAAAGGCTATTTCGTGTAAGATACCGGGATGTTAGCAGTGTTAGTAAATAACAAAGCTTATTGATGTAAAGATACCGGGATGTTAGCTGTGTTGGTAAAAAACAAAAGGTTATTCACTGTAAGAGATACCGGGATGTTAGCTGTGTTAGTAAAAAACAAAGGGTTATTCGTGTAAGATACCGGGATGTTAGCTGTGTTAGGTAAAAAACAATGGCTATTATGTAAGATTACCGGGATGTTAGCAGTGTTAGTAAAATACAAAGGTTTATTCATGTACAGATACCCGGGATGTTAGCGGATGTGTAGGTAAAAATACAAATGTTATTCATGTACAGTATCGGGATGTTAGCTGTGTTAGTAAAAACAAACATGTAAGATTCGGGTTTGTTGAGCTGTGTTAGTAAAAAAACAAATGTTCTTAGTCATGTAAGATATCCGGGATGTTTAGCTGTGTTAGTTTAAAAATACAAATGTTTTCCATGTAAGATATCCGGGATGTTAGCTGTGTTAGTGAAAAACAAAGGTTATTCATGTAAGATATAGGCGATGTTAGCTGTTGTTTAGTACAAAAACAAAGGTTATTCATGTAAGATACACGGGATGTTAGCTGTGTTAGTAAAAAAACAAATGTTATTCATGTAAGATACGGGATGTTAGCTGTGTTAGTAAAAAACAAAAGGTTATTCATGTACAGATACGGGATGTTAGCTGTGTTAGTAAAAAAACAAAGGTTATTCATGTAAGATTAAACGGGATGTTAGCTGTGTTAGTAAAAAACAAAGTTATTCATTGTAAGATACCCGGGATGTTAGCTGTGTTTGGTAAAAAACAAAGTTATTCATGTAAGATACGGGATGTTAGCTGTGTAAGTAATAAAAACAAAGGTTATTCATGTAAGATTACCGGGATGTTAGCTGTGTTAGTAAAAACAAATGGTTATTCATGTAAGATATAGGGATGTTAGCTGTGTTTAGTAAAAACAAAGGTTATTCATGTTAAGATACGGGATGTTAGCTGTGTTAGTAAAAACAAATGTTATTCATGTAAGATACCGGGATGTTAGCTGTGTTAGTAATAAAACAAAGGTTATTCATGTACAGATACCGGGATGTTAGCTGTGTTAGTAAAAAACAAAGGTTATTCGTGTAAGATACCGGGATGTTAGCTGTGTTAGTAAAAAAACAAAGGTTATTCATGTAAGATACCGGGATGTTAGCTGTGTTAGTAAAAAACAAAGGTTATTCATGTAAAGATACCGGGATGTTAGCTGTGTTAGTAAAAAACAAAGGTTATTCATGTAAAGATACCGGGATGTTAGCTGTGTTAGTAAAAAACAAAGGTTTATTCGTGTAAGATAAGGGATGTTAGCCTGTGTTAGTAAAAACAAAGGTTATTCATGTAAGATATCGGGATGTTAGCTGTGTTAGTAAAAAACAAAGGTTATTCATGTAAGATACCGGGATGTTAGCTGTGTTAGTAAAAACAAAGTTATTCATGTAAGATACCGGGATGTTAGCTGTGTTAGTAAAAACAAAGGTTATTCATGTAAGATACCGGGATGTTAGCTGTGTTAGTAAAAAAACACAAAGGTTATTCATGTAGATAAGGGATGTTAGCTGTGTTAGTAAAAAAACAAAGGTTATTCATGTAAGATACCGGGATGTTAGCTGTGTTAGTAAAAAAACAAAGGTTATTCATGTAAGATACGGGATGTTAGCTGTGTTAGTAAAAAACAAAGTTATTCATGTACAGATACCGGGATGTTAGCTGTGTTAGTAAAAACAAAGGTTATTCATGTAAGATTAAGATGTTAGCTGTGTTAGTAAAAACAAAGGTTATTCATGTAAGATACCGGGATGTTAGCTGTGTTAGTAAAAAACAAAGGTTATTCATGTACAGATAATGTTAGCTGTGTTAGTAAAAACAAAGGTTATTCATGTAAGATACCGGGATGTTAGCTGTGTTAGTAAAAAACAAAGGTTATTCATGTAAGATACCGGGATGTTAGCTGTGTTAGTAAAAAACAAATGGTTATTCATGTAAGATACCGGGATGTTAGCTGTGTTAGTAAAAAACAAAGGTTATTCATGTAAGATACCGGGATGTTAGCTGTGTTAGTAAAAAACAAAGGTTATTCATGTAAGATACCGGGATGTTAGCTGTGTTAGTAAAAAAACAAAGGTTATTCATGTAAGATACCGGGATGTTAGCTGTGTTAGTAAAAAACAAAGGTTATTCGTGTAAGATACCGGGATGTTAGCTGTGTTAGTAAAAAACAAAGGTTATTCATGTAAGATACCGGGATGTTAGCTGTGTTAGTAAAAAACAAAGGTTATTCATGTAAGATACCGGGATGTTAGCTGTGTTAGTAAAAAACAAAGGTTATTCATGTACAAGATACCGGGATGTTAGCTGTGTTAGTAAAAAACAAAGGTTATTCATGTAAGATACCGGGATGTTAGCTGTGTTAGTAAAAAAACAAAGGTTATTCGTGTAAGATACCGGGATGTTAGCTGTGTTAGCTGTAAAAAACAAAGGTTATTCATGTAAGATACCGGGATGTTAGCTGTGTTAGTAAAAAAACAAAGGTTATTCATGTAAGATACCGGGATGTTAGCTGTGTTAGTAAAAAAACAAAGGTTATTCATGTAAGATACCGGATGTTAGCTGTGTTAGTAAAAACAAAGGTTATTCATGTAAGATACCGGGATGTTAGCTGTGTTAGTAAAAAACAAAGGTTATTCATGTAAGATACCGGGATGTTAGCTGTGTTAGTAAAAAACAAAGGTTATTCATGTAAGATTACCGGGATGTTAGCTGTGTTAGTAAAAAACAAAGGTTATTCATGTAAGATACCGGGATGTTAGCTGTTTTAGTAAAAAACAAAGGTTATTCATGTAAGATACCGGGATGTTAGCTGTGTGTTAGTAAAAAACAAAGGTTATTCATGTAAGATACCGGGATGTTAGCGTTTAGCTGTGTTAGTAAAAAAACAAAGGTTATTCATGTAAGATACCGGGATGTTAGCTGTGTTAGTAAAAAACAAAAGGTTATTCGTGTAAGATACCGGGATGTTAGCTGTGTTAGTAAAAAAAACAAAGGTTATTCATGTAAGATACCGGGATGTTAGCTGTGTTAGTAAAAAACAAAGGTTATTCATGTAAGATACCGGGATGTTAGCTGTGTTAGTAAAAAACAAAGGTAAGATACCGGGATGTTAGCTGTGTTAGTAAAAAACAAGGTATTTGTAAGATACCGGGATGTTAGCTGTGTTAGTAAAAAACAAAGGTTATTCATGTAAGATACCGGGATGTTAGCTGTGTTAGTAAAAAACAAAGGTTATTCGTGTAAGATACCGGGATGTTAGCTGTGTTAGTAAAAAACAAAGGTTATTCATGTAAGATACCGGGATGTTAGCTGTGTTAGTAAAAAACAAAGGTTATTCATGTAAGATACCGGGATGTTAGCTGTGTTAGTAAAAAAACAAAGGTTATTCATGTAAGATACCGGGATGTTAGCTGTGTTAGTAAAAAAACAAAGGTTATTCATGTAAGATACCGGGATGTTAGCTGTGTTTAGTAAAAAAACAAAGGTTATTCATGTAAGATACCGGGATGTTAGCTGTGTTAGTAAAAAACAAAGGTTATTCATGTAAGATACCGGGATGTTAGCTGTGTGTTAGTAAAAACAAAGGTTATTCATGTAAGATACCGGGATGTTAGCTGTGTTAGTAAAAAACAAAGGTTATTCATGTAAGATACCGGGATGTTAGCTGTGTTAGTAAAAAAACAAAGGTTATTCATGTAAGATACCGGGATGTTAGCTGTGTTAGTAAAAACAAAGGTTATTCATGTAAGATACCGGGATGTTAGCTGTGTTAGTAAAAAACACAAAGGTTATTCATGTAAGATACGGGATGTTAGCTGTGTTAGTAAAAAACAAAGGTTATTCATGTAAGATACCGGGATGTTAGCTGTGTTAGTAAAAAACAAAGGTTATTCATGTAAGATACCGGGATGTTAGTGTTAGTAAAACAAGTGATACGGGATGTTAGCTGTGTTAGGTAAAAAAACAAAGGTTATTCATGTAAGATACCGGGATGTTAGCTGTGTTAGTAAAAAACAAAGGTTATTCATGTAAGATACCGGGATGTTAGCTGTGTTAGTAAAAAACAAAGGTTATTCATGTAAGATACCGGGATGTTAGCTGTGTTAGTAAAAACAAAGGTTATTCATGTAAGATACCGGGATGTAGCTGTGTTAGTAAAAACAAAGGTTATTCATGTAAGATATCGGGATGTTAGCTGTGTTAGTAAAAAACAAAGGTTATTCATGTAAGATACCGGGATGTTAGCTGTGTTAGTAAAAAACAAAGGTTTCATGTATGTCAAAGGTGTAAGATACCGGGATGTTAGCTGTGTTAGTAAAAAACAAAGGTTATTCATGTAAGATACCGGGATGTTAGCTGTGTTAGTAAAAAACAAAGGTTATTCATGTAAGATATCGGGATGTTAGCTGTGTTAGTAAAAAACAAAGGTTATTCATGTAAGATATCGGGATGTTAGCTGTGTTAGTAAAAACAAAGGTTATTCATGTAAGATACCGGGATGTTAGCTGTGTTAGTAAAAAACAAAGGTTATTCATGTAAGATACCGGGATGTTAGCTGTGTTAGTAAAAAACAAAGGTTATTCATGTAAGATACCGGGATGTTAGCTGTGTTAGTAAAAAACAAAGGTTATTCATGTAAGATACCGGGATGTTAGCTGTGTTAGTAAAAAACAAAGGTTATTCATGTAAGATACGGGATGTTAGCTGTGTTTAGTAAAAAACAAAGGTTATTCATGTAAGATACCGGGATGTTAGCTGTGTTAGTAAAAAACAAAGGTTATTCATGTAAGATACCGGGATGTTAGCTGTGTTAGTAAAAAACAAAGGTTATTCATGTAAGATACCGGGATGTTAGCTGTGTTAGTAAAAAACAAAGGTTATTCATGTAAGATACCGGGATGTTAGCTGTGTTAGTAAAAAAACAAAGGTTATTCATGTAAGATACCGGGATGTTAGCTGTGTTAGTAAAAAACAAAGGTTATTCATGTAAGATAAGGGATGTTAGCTGTGTTAGTAAAAACAAAGGTTATTCATGTAAGATACCGGGATGTTAGCTGTGTTAGTAAAAAACAAAGGTTATTCATGTAAGATACCGGGATGTTAGCTGTGTTAGTAAAAAAAACAAAGGTTTATTCATGTAAGATACCGGGATGTTAGCTGTGTTAGTAAAAAACAAAGGTTATTCATGTAAGATACCGGGATGTTAGCTGTGTTAGTAAAAAACAAATGTTATTCATGTAAGATACGGGATGTTAGCTGTGTTAGTAAAAACAAATGTTATTCATGTAAGATATCGGGATGTTAGCTGTGTTAGTAAAAACAAAGGTTATTCATGTAAGATATCGGGATGTTAGCTGTGTTAGTAAAAACAAAGGTTATTCATGTAAGATACCGGGATGTTAGCTGTGTTAGTAAAAACAAATGTTATTCATGTAAGTTACCGGGATGTTAGCTGTGTTAGTAAAAAACAAATGGTTATTCATGTAAGATACCGGGATGTTAGCTGTGTTAGTAAAAACACAAAGGTTATTCATGTAAGATACCGGGATGTTAGCTGTGTTAGTAAAAAAAACAAAGGTTATTCATGTAAGATACCGGGATGTTAGCTGTGTTAGTAAAAAAAACAAAGGTTATTCATGTAAGATACCGGGATGTTAGCTGTGTTAGTAAAAAACAAAGGTTATTCATGTAAGATACCGGGATGTTAGCTGTGTTAGTAAAAAAACAAAGGTTATTCGTGTAAGATACGGGATGTTAGCTGTGTTAGTAAAAAACAAAGGTTATTCATGTAAGATACCGGGATGTTAGCTGTGTTAGTAAAAAAAAAAGGTTATTCATGTAAGATACCGGGATGTTAGCTGTGTTAGTAAAAAACAAAGGTTATTCATGTAAGATACCGGGATGTTAGCTGTGTTAGTAAAAAAACAAAGGTTATTCGTGTAAGATACCGGGATGTTAGCTGTGTTAGTAAAAAACAAAGGTTATTCGTGTAAGATACCGGGATGTTAGCTGTGTTAGTAAAAAACAAAGGTTATTCATGTAAGATACCGGGATGTTAGCTGTGTTAGTAAAAAACAAAGGTTATTCATGTAAGATACCGGGATGTTAGCTGTGTTAGTAAAAAACAAAGGTTATTCATGTAAGATATCGGGATGTTAGCTGTGTTAGTAAAAACAAAGGTTATTCGTGTAAGATACCGGGATGTTAGCTGTGTTAGTAAAAAACAAAGGTTATTCATGTAAGATACCGGGATGTTAGCTGTGTTAGTAAAAACAAAGGTTATTCGTGTAAGATACCGGGATGTTAGCTGTGTTAGTAAAAAACAAATGTTATTCGTGTAAGATATCGGGATGTTAGCTGTGTTAGTAAAAACAAAGGTTATTCGTGTAAGATACCGGGATGTTAGCTGTGTTAGTAAAAAACAAAGGTTATTCGTGTAAGATACCGGGATGTTAGCTGTGTTAGTAAAAACAAAGGTTATTCCTGTACGACACCGGGATGTTAGCTGTGTTAGTAAAAACAAAAGTTATTCGTGTAAGATAACGTGATTTTTTAGCTGTGTTAGGAAAACAAAGATTATTTCTAAACAAACTAAGAATGTTCTTTTAACAGAACGCGGTGGTGAAAAAGTCGATTGTTAAAATATTGTGTTATCATCGGGATACCTAACAATGTATATCCTACCACGTGATGAAGCATGTCCGATCACCACATCCACATTGTCTCGGAGAATCATGTCCACTACTCTCCCTGTGGATTCAACTCCATCCTCAGAAAAGTAGTTCAGGACTCTGTAAAATAATTCATTTATGACATTACTGTAAACAAACATATTTTAGCGGTGGTTTTATTTTAACGCCCTTTTTTCTCGATGTCTTAGAAGCACTAATTTATGTACTGCACTAAATTTTGTCAAAGAGTATTTCCGGTTTTAAGCCGCCAAATTGCGTTAATACACTGTCCACTAAATAAATCATGGTTTACAGTTTTTCACACGATAAGTACGTTCACAGATTTCAAATGTTTTTTGTGTATTTTAAACCTTCAAAAAACAAGTGTCTACTTAGTAGCCTGTTATAAGGCGTTATATATCTCAATTTTTGATAGAAAGTTTTATCGATTTTTATACTTTGGCATTACCATGACTTTAAACATAGGATACAGACTTAGATGGTCGATTGGCATGTAGTAGTTACGCCATTCGCCTTCTATACATCTAGCCATATGAAGTTTGAACGTGTGGTTCTGTATCGTTGTAAATGAGGTATGGCGTACATCGGCCCGTTTCGACCTAAAGGTGACCGTTTTGACAAATAAAAGAAATATGCATATGAAAAGGAAGGTTTTGAATACATATATTTTACATATGATATATAAATGATCTTATTTGGGAAAAAGCTAATGGCAGTAGATAATTAATTAAATGAACACAAAGTTGCATCATCGTGCGATTTGTGACTTTTGGTGGGGGTTTTCCCGTATAAAAATCCACTTTTTACATAGAGCGCATCAGAGGACCAACTCTTAGTAATAGCTCATTTTATTCTGCGCGGTAAAATAAAACTTAAATCCTTTTCCCGAAAAGTGATCATCCGATGCGCTCCTGTCGAAAAATAAGAAAAACATGATTGATAAAATATCTACTTTAATATTATCCAGACCGCGTACGTACGAATTAATGTCAGAAAATCTTTTTAGATTGTCAAGCATATGACTTCCGTGTTTTCCCATTCAATAAAGCCATTTCATAAATTTTATTCATTACACACGTGTGATATAACCTATCTGCATTGTGATTGGTTGATTCCGATAAATGATACGTATTTCTACTCGTGGGAAACTACCTTCTTTTTTTGCCCACGATATTTTACTACGGAATGCTAAATAAAACGACGTTACGGTGTGTAAAATCAGTATCAATTCTTACCTCATCTACCTTATCGTATCGATTTGAACTTGATCATCGATGAAAACATCTTTTAAAACTACTAAATCAAACAGAAAAAGTTCAAAGCGGCGACAAAATGGCGTCCGGCAGTCCTGCATGACAACAACCGCGGATGACTGTTGGAGAATTTGTTTTCGTGACAAACGTCAATCTGTGACGCCATGAAAACGTTACAATGTAAATGTCGCTTGTGCAGTCGCTTATTTGCTACAAAAATGATAGATTTCAACAGTTTTCCTTGTATTCAATTCGTCGTTTAAGTTATAAATCACGTAACGGTTTGATATTGAAGAACATAATAAAACTAGATGAATGCTTTAAATAAACGGGCTATTTTTCGCACTAGTTATTACGGTACATTGGTACTTGACCGACGTTTGTTTTCTAGTAATACGGTCCGAATCCTAACTAATCGATTAATTGATCAGATATTTCGCGAGGCATTATCTTTCGCGAATTTGGATAGATCCGCGTATTCAGCGAAGTTAAACCCCCGCGTATATTAGCAATTATACAGAAACCATGAGTCCTCTGGGTTTTCTCCGGATACCTCAGGGCAATCCCATTCTAAAGCCTGCCTCATGCTTACATCGAAAGTAATTTCTTGAAGTTGTGTACTTTGTTTTGCATTTTCTTTATTTCTTATTCTTTTTTTAATCAATGAAAAATTAAATAAAGTTTATAGTCACAGCTCAGTTTTTTGGATGACTTTGTACATTATTTGTCCATTGTAGTGTTTCTTGTAATCCATTTTTTGCACATCATTAAATTTTGTTAAAACGAATTTATAGAAGCTACATGTATAGGATTGTTTTCCAACTATAGATATTCCATATCTACATGTATGTGCATATATCGATATATAAATAAATATTGTTTAAACTAACATGTATATACACGGTTCACATACGTTATACGAAAGTTGAACCCGGGGTAATTAGAACTTTCAAGTTTGAGCAATGATTACATATATGTATGTGTTAGATTTTCCTTTATGAATGATCAATATCGATCACCTGGTTGGCAATTAACGTAGAAATACAATCAGCGCGTGCTCTGAGGTTCTCTCTATTCCCAAGATAACTCTAATTGCATACCAGTTACATATCAATTTCGTCAATACAAAGGCAAAAAATTCAAAAAGAGCAAAACAAACTTTGGCTTTGTCTAGCTATATGTTCTCCAATACATCAATAACGTAGCTAACGACTTGAAGTAGACACTGAAGAAAGCTTTTTGATCTCTGGTGTCGTGCGTAATGTTAGAACGGTGGTCATATATCAGATTATCAATAAGGGAAGATAGACAACAGGAACTGTACCTAACCCCGGTAATCGCTGTCACAAGGTCCATATCAGAGCTAAAATCGGTCAGATCATTTCCGTTTTCTACCGCAAAATATGTTTTCTAGCCATCCGTGATCCGAGTACCTTAATAAATTGTATAGATATCGTCGTGATACGTTAAAATCATACCAGCTTCCATAGACATATAGATCTATTCGGAATACGTTTCAGTTCTGTGTAATTATCCCCCTATACATATTATAGTATATTATAATATATAGTACTATTCTCGTGATTTTTTTTCTATGTAAAAACCATCAAAGTGTTATTTTATTGTTGTTTTCAAAGCCTTTGACTTTCAGAGACCAATCAAAAGTATTTGATGTTTTCCGAAACTATTTTTGCGCATAAAAAGGAACATTTTTACTATTTCCCTTTTTGTCATAAGTAAAGTTTGATTTTAGAAAATGAATTTCCAAATTTTGTTATTTATATTACAATCCACCGCCTCGAGTTGTTTGCAGCAAAAATGTAATGTTTTAAAGTTAAAGGGTAAAAACAGATTTTTTGTTATGTGAGGAAATAATTTGCGTATTGTTCTATAATTTCGATCGTTGAGCGCATTGTATCGAATGCAGTATTACATTCAGTTTTATTTAATGCACATGTTAAATATAACCTATCTGCACTGTGATTGGTTGAGTCCAATGAATGGATCGTGCTTCTACGCGTGGGAAACGACCTTCTTTTTTGACTACGAAATTATAGTACGAAACGATGAATCGAACACCACACCACAGTAATCTGTAGATTCATAACGGTGTGTAAAATCAGTATCAATGCTCACCATTTCGTATCGATTTGAACATGATAATCGATGAAAACATCTTTCAAATCTCCTTAATCAAACAGCAAATTTCAAAGCGCTGAAAAAACGACGTCCGACACACCTGCATGACGGCAACCGTGAATGACTGTTAGGGAATATGTTTTCGCGCCAAACGTCAATCTGCGACGTCATGAAAACGTCACAATATTATTAATGAAAATAGACATTTAAAAAAATAATGGATTTCGTTCCTGACATTCAGTCAACATCATTTTCCATTTTTACAGTTCTCTTTGTTTTCATTAACCTTTACGTCATGTGAACAGCCAGAGTCATTAAGGACGGACTCGTGTGTAAGTGGTATCTTGTGGTCAGTAAGTTTGATTTTTATCCCGTTACAATATTTGTTATGTTTTCTTAAAACACATATTACTAATTACAACGTAAAAATGCCAAATTAAAAAAAAAAAAAAAAAAAAAAGGTTATATTTTCCGACTTGGAATTGCTTTAATAAATTTTCATTACAACAATATCGTATTAAAACAATGTAAAACAAAAATAATGATTTTTATATAGCTATTAATGTCGTCAACATGATTATAACAGCGGATGACTTTGAAGTAAAAAAAAATTGGTAAAATTTTGCCTCTTTACACAACGTAGTAACAACAAATTTTTCAAAAAGGTCACCAAATGGATAATTACCTAAAACTATATATAAAAAAAGCTGCAAACAATAGAAGTATTTTCCATGTACATTATGTAGCAACTTGTCACATATAGGGGCAATTGTATGTGTAGTCTTTTTGGGTTTTTTCTAAATCACAAAAACATTTTTGAAGATTTCAAAGAGACTGAAACCTCACCAGAGAAGACTCTCTGAAGTGTTTGAATTCTGAACATGAAAAATCTACTGAACATTTACTTTACATATACACTTGTACAAATGAGAGGCCGAAAATGATTTTTGACAATACTGCCAAAAATCATTTTACTAACATCTACATACAGTCAGCCATGAATCGAAGTAGTGGTCAACAATTTCATTTCACATTGGTACTTATAAAATAATTTCTGCTTGTATGTTTTCGTTTATACATGCATGAGGCATAACAAACAAGACTTTTACAGTGCATACATTGTGTGTTATAACTAATGTTTACAAGGGATCATGCTTTTCACAGCTTAATTCATCAAACCTTATGGTTTTAAATAGATTAATGTAGAAAACAATAGCATCTCAACATTTCCGCCTCGTTATGGCACATATAACTAAAGGTTGTCGGTTCCTCTCTTTATAGACATGAGTGTGTTAGTGCTGTCTATAAAGACCACTCAAGGGACAATAATTAATTTTCTCTTTGTTACAGGCTCTCTGATTGGTCTATTCATTTTTTTCATTCTACGATGAAAAAAAAAATCCCGACGTTATCATGATGTCACAATAGAAGTATTGACGTTGCGTATTGATTTGGAAAAAATAATCCCTGGGAAAAAATCAATGGAATCGTACGTGTAAATGTATTTCATTTTATAAAGTAGCCTGGGAAATTAATTATAAGTATTGAAGTCACTATTTTTTAATTTCATAGGGGTATGAAATAAATTGTGTTTGCAAACGTTTGTGAGAATCCGCTACGCAGGTATTTTTTACAAATAGGTAAGTTTGATGTTATGAAAAAACAAGGTTTTCAGTAAAACGAATAATCGTTTATAATGAAATAAAACCCATTTCCCGACGACAACACTATTTAAGAAAATAATATAATTATATAAACATTTGCACTAAGAGAAAATATGATGAATTTGTATACCGAATTTATGCGCGCATCCACTCTCCTCATTTTCTAAGCAATTTTACACTCTAATAACGAATTGCCAAACACAGTACGTTTTCAGCTCTCTTACCCCCAAAGGGAGTGAAAGATTATATTAATCCCTTTTAAAGGAGAAGAGGGTTTTTTCAGAACTTTTCCTTATTTCACGGAAAATCCTGGTAAACTGCTGAAGACTAGTAATATATAAGTGAATCGAACACATTATATAAAGAGATACGAGTCGTATGGCGTTTAGTTTATAGCAAACGCTCTGTCGTTTCGTTGAGACATAACGCAGTGAATATATGGATGTCCTTGGACAGTACAGCTTGGTTTCGATTAAGATTATGATAGCATCGCGTTTTATCGAGTTATTTACTGCATTTTAACTGAGAGATTATTAACGAAAAATTAAACCATTTACAGTAAAACACGGTTATCACGAAACTATGGGGACACATAATAAACATATGAACTGAAATTAACGGAGAATGAAAAAAACGAGCACGTGGTTTTTCTCCGGGCACTCCAGTTTCTTCCCACTCAGGACCCCTCGCGCGCTTTCATCCGTACCATCGAAAGTGATGTATATAATTTACATAACTTGTTTTGCAATCGATGTAAAATTATTAAAGCTTATATTTATAATGAAAAGCACTGCGTTATAAACACGAAATTTGAAATCGTGTGCTATAAACATGGTTTGCTGTTCATGTTTCCGTTTGCTAACATCATTTTAAAAGCTACTAATCACAACAGTGCGACTAGGAAACACGGCACCCGAGTGGTTAAGGATGTACACCTCTGAAAAGTCAATGTTTTCCAATATTAAACTTGTTTTCTTAGATTTTTGGAAATAGGAATTCATACCATAGAAGAAAATAGAAGGTAAATCTTGTGTCTGTGTGCTCGTTTTGGAGCACTTGCCTCCTCATTTTTTTTTTTTTTTTTTTTTTTTGCAGCTATTGGATTTCTTGGAACCCATACACCGTAAATCAAAGAGGGATTTGTTTGATATGTATGGATGTTTGCAGAATTTATTGTGGTCTTCTTAAAACATTTAACATTTCAATATGGAAAAGGTTGATCTTTCGAAATCAAACAGAAAAAATGGGAGGTCCGTGAGCTTATGTTTTTGCCCCGTTTAAATATTTTTTATATTTTTCAATATTTTATAGTAAAAAATAAAAGTATTAAAAGTACACTAAATTGTAAAAATAAGGTGACAAAAATGTATTGTTATTATTTCCCACATTTCTATTAAAATTTCAATTACAACGAGCCTTGTTAATATTTACTGCAAGAATTAGCTTGATACAGCAACAAATGCTGTCGCAATGATGTTTTAAGTAGAAATACGGGGCGAAAAGACGAAAATTATCATATGTTAATTTCGTGGCGAAAAGACGAAATGGCACAAATCCGCCACCGTAACAAACCTAAAATATATTGCTTCGAAGATGGCGAATTAAAAAAAAAGAGTTTAAAACAAAGTAAAAATAAAATAAGTTTACATATAAAAAAAAATGCAGATTGGACTTACCTTATATCTGTATTTTGCAGTATTCCTTGATTCATGGCGTCTTCCATAGCGATAGTAAAGGCACTTGCCGTCCTCTGAAATGACAAGGAATAGCTCGCCCATGCATTCATCCATATCATGCCTGCAGTAACATTAAGTCCAGTTGAGTAACCAACGCATAAAATGTAAAGAATATAAAACATCTTCCATTTAATGTGTTCTGTCATGTTGAAGTATACAATGTATCTAATTATTACAAGTAGAGATGGTTTATGTAAGGCATAGAGTAATATGCCCTGTACTGTCTGTATCCTTTCTGATGCTATCGTTTATACGCATGGACAAAACGTTGTTATAGTCACACGCTGGGTACCGTCACATTACAAAGAATAGTATGATAACTACATGACGGTCTATGAGAAGCCGAGCCATGAATGGCTAACACAAATTAGAGGGAATTGACAGAAACATGTCGATCTCAATCCATTTAAAACTCGGTATGGCTACCATAACAAAAATGATTTTGATAGATACACGTCGGTGGCAGGTAAGAGGAGGGATCTGATTGAAACACATTGATCACAGACGAATCGGTGTGTGTGTAGGCTTGTTATTGAAAACAGGTATTTAACAGATGTAGGCTGTTCTGAGGTGGGGAGGCGTATGACAGGTGTGTTGTGAAGGATATAAGTGATGATATGTCTGTTATGTACAGATAATTACTATACCAACTAAAGGCTTGTTTCAGCGAATCGTAAGAAGTTTCGCCATGCCCAGTGCTTACTCAAATAAATGTGTGGCAATACCCGTTCATCAAATAGATATGCTAGAATAAAAAATACTTTAAATATGAATGCAGGAAAATATAAAGTTTGCAACCAAAATTCAGTTCATAACCTGATGAAGAATTGATTTACGATTTAGAATAAGATGTCATTGATTTTCCAATGGATTAATATTCAAAATCTTTCTTCATAGTGGTATGAAGAAAAAGAATCGGCCAATCGGAAAGGCGGATTTCGTATGAAAAATGAATTGTTTGGTAATGATATCATAAAAGTATGTAAATAATGATCACTGAACAATTATTCAGAAAAAAACATCAGTGAATGTGTATTTGTTATCATTGGTCCGAGGAACTGAACTTTATGTCAGCTTTAAGACCACCCATATTAGACATAACCGCTGTTGATGTGACATAAACTCAGTAGTTATATAATAAGTGATATTTTATTCTATAATGAGTTCATAATTGAAATGATATGATATCAATTGATTCTTAACCAGTTTATGATTTTATTCACTAAATGATGTTTTATTTTTGATGATATTACAAAATGATTCATCTAAATCAGAATTGCATGTGTCGGCAAATATACGTTTATTTTCTCCTTACCACGTTTATAAATATATATATATATATATATCAATCTGCTAAAAGCTGATGTTATTGCGATAGAAGCAGGCCATACATCATCCATATCCATGATTGTTGAATATGGGATTTATTCTACGCTTGTTATTCATTTATTTATTTTTTTATAAGTCAAAAAATGTATTTACTAAAGCTTTTTGTGACTTTTTCAAATATAATTCACGCGTAAGTAAACACTTTATATATCCAACATCCAATGTTGTGTTATATCTTTTTATCAAATTTTAGCAGAATTTAAGTATTGTAAAAATTCTAAACACGTGATTTAGGCGTCTTCATGATAGAAGAGTTTACTGAATAATTTTCAAAAATTCTCAAAATTAGGAAGCCAAAATTGTTCACACGCTCTTACTATTTCGCATGAACGCAATATTCAGTTCGCACGTCAAAGCATTGCGTTCGCATGTAAAAGCATTGCGTTCATACGCAATAGTTATGCCAACCCCCTCCCCCTTCCCCGCATACCCTGCAATGTTTTTCAGTCACCTGAAATAGTATTGTGTTACCACGTAATGTTATTGAATGCTGTGGAGTTCAAAAGTATTGTGTTTATACACATTAACTTTACATGTCATATCCTTTCCAACTTTTTTTTCTTTCCTTGAAAAATTCTAAATCAGTTAGATAGTTTCCTGTTAATGTAATATCAGAAGTATTTTCGCTACGAAGTAATGTCTATTCCTCACAGTATACAGAGAGCACCAAGTGCATGTATTATTGATCGTCGACCTTCAATTATTGGAATAAATACCGAAAACGCAATAGACAAAGTCTAATCACAGAGGGTAGATCAAGTTCAAAACCATCACTTTGATATTACGGTTAATGAACGGACATGGTATGACAGAAATGAAAAACAATACAGTAACACAATTAAGTGTACAAAAGGCATCGACATATCGCCACATGGTATACAATACAGATTTAGTCGAATCGAAAACTTAATTTCACTATACATATATGTATTATTTCGTGAAAGTTACTGTTGTTTATTATTTTTCCACTTCTGCCCTTGGCCTGTAGGAGATAAAAGAAAGGTATTTTTTTCATCGGAAATATTTTGATTAACCTAAATAATGTATGTATAGAAGGTGTAAACCTGTATGACTATTGTCTGAGGAAGACTTTGAAAAGTTTCCAATGCATGGAATTAGATTGAAATCTAACTATTATTAAAATCAACGGAATAAAAAAAAATAAAAAAAAATAATTAAACTACAGTGATTATGTTTATCAAATGTAACTTAGTGAACTCTTATTCCGTCTTTGCATATTGCAGAGTTAGCTCCCTTGCGGGTAGGTATCGATTGTTGCGTCATTATTTTAAGAGCGCAATTCACGTCGTTTTCTCCGAAAAGTATGACGTTACAATCGCAAACACATGCCATCACAATCGATACCTATCCGCAAGTGCAGATAACTCTGTAGTATGCAAATACGGAATACTGTTACTGTAAACAAATTTTCTTTTCGAGTTTGAACAATAATGCCTTGTTGTCTGGTAGATCTATATTTCAGAAAATTGAAAGGCCGCAAAACAGAAAATAGCATACCTATGGCCAAATTTACAATATACATTTTGTACATGTAGTTAAATACTTAATCATTAAGGTAGCTCCATACTTTTGGGAAAACCATGTCATTTTTCCTTACAGGTCTTATTTTCTTGCATTTTTCATGCAGATTTCAAATCAATATGGAAAATTGGGTGTTCTCGAAATATTTGACCTTGAAATATGCCATCCATACAAATTTTGCTGGCCGAAAATAGAAAAATTAATAAAAATATGTTTTCTTTAATATTAGGGTGAATGTAGCCTCAATCCTGTTGATGTTCCGTCCATAATTTCTAACAATAGAACAACATACAAAAGTATTGTTTTTTTTATAAATTTTCGTTATTTCCAAGGACTGTTTCTTTACGTAATTATCATGTTTTGCCGTATTTTCGCCCCTAAAAAAATCAATGAATAGGCAAAAAAGGAAATGAAAATCCATGTCAGTTTCACATTATTTGTATATGATATGCCCAAGGAGATATATTTTTCAAATATCATATAAAAACATGGAGTACTCCATCAAATTTTCACAATTTTGTAAGCTTGAAGTTTGTAACTAACAACCATACCCTATTTCATCCAAGGCTAGAATAGGTCATGTCCTCAAATCTGGTGTTTTAAGGAAATCCGTGAATTCCGGAATTTCGGTCCGTACGGGTCCCTTCTTACAGTGTATCATTTACAATTCATCATTTATAGCAATTTATTTGATCTTTATGCTTTCTACCAATTTATTTACATACACTAGGCCTATCATACAATATTACTTTGAACTATATATACAACGTATTTTGGATGACTCTAAATAACGGAACTGTTTTCACTGGGACCTTTTGAACCAAGGCCTGCTGTTTGACCGTACACCGCCCAAAAGAGAGCGACTGTATCATCATCAAAAATGGGGCAATTAATCAAATTCCTAGTTGTAATTTATATACAAAATCAAAGAAATCATCATCTATAACCCATGAACAGTAGATATAGATGCAGTCGAGGAATAAATACCTCTTATCGCCAACTGATTACGTTGAAGCGTGTTACCATGGACGCCGCCATTTTTTACCGAAAGTAGTCCAAATTGGTTACTACTTAGGTCCGAGTCTAGTTTCGGAGAAAATGACGAGGTGATCCGATTGGTCCGATTGCATTTATAGCGACGAACGTTACACCCGGTGTTTGAAAATTCCATTCGAATTTACGACAGGGACCGCAAAAACTTCAGAGATAGCTTCAAATATTCACTTCATTGCTTTTATTTGATTTATTCAATGATTTCAAACATTCAGTATTAAACGTAAACAATTTTCACCTATTGAAAAAATATTCATTAAGTGGAATATAGTAGCATATCGAAAACCATTCTGGAATTCAAAACAACCCCGGTAGCTTCCGGTTTAGCGTCAAGTATGGACCTACCTTAAATTGTCTTCTTGGGGGATTTATGGTCCTATAAATCTCCCAGGAATGCAAACAAATTCAATAACGCGTGTTAGCTCGTTATCAAATTACTCGCTGCCCCCGTCAGTGAAGTTTCTTCTTGTGACGTCATAAGGTTCTCCGACGTCATAAGAACTCCCGATGTCATTCGCGGTAAAAAAAAAGTCCATGGAAAAAAACAACATAAAGTCAACAGTACACTTTCAACATTTTAAACAATATGTCCCATCTTTAGTATATTCAACATTTCAAAACCAAAACTACAAATATTGTTGCGAAAAACATAGAACAATTGGGGGTTTTCATTCTGGTAGAATATAAGTACGCACAACCGTCATGACGTCGCTTATATCAACGTCACAATACATGTTATACATATTACTACACCAACGGGAGTTATAGGAGAATTATGACCTCATAAATTTCATTTTTTGGTTGGTAAGGTTATATAAAAATGTAGTGTCAGTCCCGAGCAAAAGGAAATATAAGGTAATCATAAATCCCTGCTTATCTAGTCTGGTCTACATATGGACTGACAATGAAGCAAGGTCATAGCTGAATATTAATTGATATTTTTTCTGAAATTGAATTAATGAAAGGTTATTAATTATCTTTTATGTCCCTTCTTTGATTTCATACTAATTCTAATACGAGTTCCTGAATTGCCGATGCTGACGTTGCGTATTGATATCGAAAAATAATCCCTTGATAAATCAACTGAATCGTCAGTAGTCAGAACAAATGTTTATGTTGTAGTTTCTCACACTACAGTTTTAATCTTTTTCATACCCTAATGACTTTGAAAAATAGTGACACCAATGCTTAATGGCACGCTTTCTTCCCGAAACGGCTTTTGATTTTCAATTTTTCTCCCTCTATTTTCATACTATAAATTCGACTGATTCGCCTATTCTTTTTCTTCGCACCTCTTTGAAGGAAACAAACGATAATGGGGCATAAAGCACGTGTTCATGACGTCACGATAGAGACATCGACGTTGCGAAAAAATAATCCACTGGAATACCAATGGAATTGTATGCTTAAATGTATTTTATTTTACCAAGTAGTCTACAAAATTTAATTATAAGCATTGATGTAACTATTTTTTTTATTTTATCGGATTATGAAATTTCGCTTTTTTGTTGTTATGTGCAGTAATTGCTTACTAATGCGCGGTAATTAGGGCGAAAGCGGGAAATATAATACGACTCGGGTATTGAAAATTAACATCAAAAATATTTTAAATGGATTCGACATCAGGTTACGTCTATTTAAGCTATTTCCACCTTATTTATTTACGCATACATCCTGCATCATTATGTAACTTGTCATTTGGACTAGCATACTTAGCTGGTGTAGTCAGGTTTCCAGACCACACAAATTTTAATCACTATAACTAAAGAAGGAAAATGTCATAAGATTTACTGGATTACACAGTGATTAGAGTTAATTACTTTATCCCGCCTCAGACAAGGATCTCATATTCCTATTGGTTAAAATGACGTCACGTGATATCCAAAATATAGTCGTATTAGGTTAGTATATATCGTATCAGGTTTGGACGAAAAAGTTATCGTTCTTTGCCCCTAACATCATTAACAACAAGATGGCGGTCAAGTCACGCTTCGCGACGACGGTACTCAAAGAGATGGAGACAATCGGCAACACTTATTTAGGATTATTTAACAGAAATGGACCATGGCATCGCATTCGAGTATTCAATGAGGTGAATATTGTTTTAAGTCGTTTTGGTTTCCATACTCAGTCCATATTAATGCATTTTGCAGTTAGTTCATTGAAAGGGTCGTCGACGGGATAAATTCGTTACACAGTTTGTTAGTGACGTCACTAACAAACTGTGTAACCAATAATCTACAGATTTATTTTAATATGATATCAGTTCTCTATATTTGACTTTAACGGTAATAATGTGTTATAAAACACGTGCCTCAAGGCATGTATTGTATTATACTGCTGTAAAGTTCAATATTTCTTTTATTAAGTATTTTCACTTGGTTTTATATATATGTTACGTCATAATGTTGAAATGACGTCGAAGTATATATCGTCATATCTGATTGGCTGATTAAAAACGATTGCGTACAATTTCCAAGAGAAAAGTCCCTTAAGAAAATTGGAATTTCGAAAAAAAACCCAAAAACAACCCAGATTTATGTATAAGTACTATCTGGAATAGATTTTATGTTATGGATTAATATCCGAAAAATGACACACTTAATCGGCACCATGTCAGGGTCATTTCCGGCAAGTCGCTAACTCGCACTGATAGAATTTGAGAAGTAATTCAAAATGAGGCGACCATCTTTGACTTCTGATCGACTCGGAAAAAAAATCAAACTCGAATGTTTTTTTTTCAAATAACCTTAAAGTCCCACGCTTGCTGTCATCATATGAATAGGACCTGCACGCTTTAATAAATAAACACAAAAGAACTAAGGCTGTAATCCTAACATCCCTATTTAATATGGCAAACGTATTGTATATACCCCCGATTATCCTGACTGTTGCGGTGTGAAATCACACCACAAACGAATGTGTTTAATTGCTTCAATACACAATCGACTATATATGTACTAACAAGCGTAACGATGCTGTCATTATCTATGTCAACTCGGACATTGGAGGACGTGTGCACTTACATCATTCCACATAACATTTCTAATTTGATTTATGAACTCTTTACATATAGCTGTTAACGTATATTTGTAGATGATGATGTGATGAAAAGGGATCTACACTAATGATTTTGTATAGAACATCATTGCTAAGACATTTCCATCGGTTACTGTAATCTACTGCTCTATAATCCACCAGAAAAGCTACAAATCACTTCTTCTACGTGACTTCTCAATGCAGGAAAGGTCTTTACCTGATGAGATAATGGTGACACGTGCTACAGCTAATAGTACGTTTGGGCGTGTATACAGTTGAGTGTAAGCTACTATTATAACATATTACAGCTACACGTTTGGGAAACTACGTCACACACATGGCCGCCATTTCAACTAACAGTGCACTACATTTGAACTAAGGGTAAAATTGAAGTGCACTACATCCAAACAGGTGATCGACGTCAAAACATCAACGCAGGTTATGTGCAATCTCCAAAGCTATACCTGATA
The DNA here is from genome assembly GCF_041381155.1 of Argopecten irradians. Classification (NCBI taxonomy): domain Eukaryota; kingdom Metazoa; phylum Mollusca; class Bivalvia; order Pectinida; family Pectinidae; genus Argopecten; species Argopecten irradians. Next base: position 25,158,888 of record NC_091142.1, on the reverse strand, counting down.
TAGAAAAAAATAGAGCAATGAAACGTATTGATTATACTACATGTTTTTATATCATCGAAGTCCAAAATATCCACCGCGGCATTAGAATCTAAATTAATTGATTCCCTATAGATGCCATCATTTCGAGTCGTTCACTCTCGCCTTTCTGTATCTGTATGTGTTTCGTCGTAGAACCCGTTGACCGTTTTTTTCACGACGGTAAGAGAGTGCCTAATTGTTATTGGCCTTGTTCTCTTAGTGCGGTATTTAAGGCACCAAAGGACTCCGCGCATGCCACATTATGTGGGAGGTGGTTCAACTGCATAATTGTCTTTACAAAGAAGAAATGTTTGTATTAATTTTTTGTACTATCCGCTATTTGGAGGCGGCTCTGTTGTTATTACACACTTGGTTTTAGATGATGTTGCTTCTGACACAGTCGCTGAAAGTCTTTGTTTTAATTTGACGTTCTGGTCTTCTTTTTGTTAAGAAGTCTTGTGGTAGTAATGTTGGCACCAACCCCTCAACCACTTTATATAACAGTATTAAACGGAGGGTATCTCTGCGTTCTTCTCAAGACTCAATCTGCAGTGCTTTTCTCATTTTTGTGGTGGTACCTGGCTCTCTGTTTTTGTAATTTTTCTTCATAAATCGTATACCTCTGTTTTGTATTCATTCCACTTTGTCTATGTCACATTGTTGATATGGATTCCAGATTGTTGCTCCATATTATTGGATGGATCTAACTAAAGTGATATAGGCTGTTCTTTTGCATAGTTCCGGAACATTTCTAAGGTTTTTACTCAGAAAGCCGGGCGTTGTGTTGGCTTCACTGCAGACTCCATTAATGTGTAAGCTCCATTCAGGTCGTTAGGTATCTGGAGTCCTAAGTATGGACTGTCCTTTACCTCCTGGAGTATGTGTTTGTTTAGCTCATAAAATCTTTTGGAGCGCTTGTTCATGCTCAGGATGTAACATTTTTTGCGTTATATTTCATGCCCTAGTTATTTGCCCATGTTTCGATATTGTTTAGGTCTGCTTGGAGTTTTAGGTGGTCGTTCTCCTTTTTGATGGTTCTATAGAACAGGCAGTCTTGGGCAAATAGACGTACAGATAATTTTACTGGTTGATCGTTAATATGGCATAAGAACATAATCTGGCCTAGAACAGTACCTTGAGGAACTCCTGAGTCGACTGGTGTTTCCTCTGAGCATACTCCTTCTACGATGGTTTTCATTTTTCTGGTGGTGAGGAAGTTTATTAGCCATAGATGGATGTTACCCTGAATGCCGTACTGGTGTAGTTTATATAATAGTTTGTCGCGGGGCACAGTGTCGAATGCTTTCGAGAAGTCTAGAATTGCTACATCTACTTGATTGCCTTTGGAAGTCATTTAGGGTGGTGATTAGTTGGGTCTCTCAAGAATATTATTTTCTTAAGCCATGGTTTAGGTTTGTTAAAATTTTGTTGTGTTCCAGATGGTTTAATATATGTCTGCAGATGATATGTTCAAGGATTTTGTATGTAACTGATGTAAGTGACACTGGTCTATAATTTTCTTGTAGGTGTTTGTCTCCTTTTTTAAGATGCTGGAGATGTTGGCGTTTCTCCAGTTTTCGGGTAGTTCTCCTGTGTCTATTGATGTCTGCAGTATAATTTTCAGTATGGGTGCTAATTTTCCAGCACATTCCTTAATAGCATTCGGTTTGGTATAATATTATCACTGTATAATACTGTCACTTACTAAGTTGGTTCCTTTCTTTAGCGATGAAATCCCCTGAGTCTTGGTGTTTGGATTTTACATATTTCCAGAAGGCTTTTGTGTTATTGTTGTTGAGTCCTTCTATGATGTTTGAGATGACTTAGTTGGACTCGGCTCTACGAAGGTGTCTTTTGCAGATCTATAGTTGGACCAGTTTTTGGTTTTTCGTGCCTGGTTGTAGAGTCTTTGTTCTTTTTAGCATTTTCCGTTCAATTTTCTTTATCCATACTACAGAGTATTTGGGTTTAACTTCTTTGCTTGGGATTTTCTTGTTCATAGTGTGGAAGGTATGATATTTGAATGAGTTCCAGAGTTTGTGTACATCTCCACCTTGTTTTTGTTCTGCCTCAATTGTACTTCTTAGTTTTACCAGGTCTTTGTCCATACTTTCCCAGTCTGCTTTGTTGTCGATGTAGAATTTTCTAGTAGTTGTGGGATGGTGTTTAACTTTTGTTTCTAGGTCTGTCATAATGATGTCGTGATCCGATATGCCAGGAACGTTTACCTATGACTTTACAGTGGTTGCGTTGGTCACAAATACCAGGTCCAGTAGGTTGTTTGCACGTGTTGGTAATTCGTAAATTTGGGTCAAATTGTGATCTTCCATTAAATTCACTAGATCTTGAGTATTTCTTTTATCTGGACCTTCGGATAGTAATTTTCCCCAAGATATGTCTGGACAGTTGAAGTCTCCTGTTAGCACAATTATATGACATACGACAAGAGTAATGTTATTCATTGATTGGGCTACTCATGTCAGGTCAGATGTATTATATTAAAAAATGGATTTTTTTCGTTTAAATACAAATTAAGGCATTGAACGCGATTTGAGTAATTTAGTAAGTTGTGCAACCAAATGTCACCAACCAACACTGTGATAAAATAAAGTCATTGAATTTTGACAACAGACTCCCGTCTATAGAATGTTCGCGAAAACTGAGCAGTCTAATCCACATATGAATATTTGGCAATGACGTCTGACGTTTATAAGCTACGACTTGACTTGTGTTGCCCATCAGGTTTGATAACTTACCAGTACGTTTCTCATTTACCGCTTTAGTTTTCGTCTCGGCAGATACTTTGTTTGTTCGTGAACTCACCACGTCAAACCACCTGATACCCGGCGCTGATTTATATACATTGCGATACGATTTTCATGGTGATAATGGTCACCTTTACTAAACCATTCCTAGATATATTGAATATTGTCAAATTTAAATGACTGTCATTTTAAAATCCAAGATGGGGGTTTAAATGACCTATATAAAAGTGCAAAATTTTCGTGTTTTTCAGCCCAAGGATTTGTAAGTAGGATCTCACTTATAAATCCTCGCACAAGCGCAATGTACACAGAGTAACGCCTCAAGATTCCCTGATCCTGATTTAATAGCTGTCGTTATACAGGTAAACACCAAGCACTTCAGAAGGCGATATCTCGGTACTGAAATGACCGATTTTGATGCGGTTTCCAACATTCTTGTCAGGATAACAAACCGAATAACATATCAAAACATAATGTTCCGGCTCGTGTACACTTTAAAGGTAGAAAGTAAAACTCCTCTGGTTTTATACATAATTTTCATAAACCACTCTCTGTATGAAGAAATATAATACCTGGTTAATAAAAAATATTTCGTCGGCTGCTAGCTAGTTCATATTATTTAACCCGAGGTAATGGAAATCAACAAATGTTATATTGCAAAAGTGCAATATAACACTTGCTGATTACCATCACCAATGCCCACATAATCATGAACAGAAACACGTTTCACCATTATTTAATTTGGTCACATAAATGAAAATGCACATCCATACAATGGAAATGTACATGTCTAATCATAGAATGGAAAAGTATAACCATATAAAGTTTCTATGCAATAAAATAATGACGTTTATGAATAACGTGAAGTGGAATCATACAATGGTAAAACTGAATAAAATAACGATAGAATCAAATCAAATAAAGATGAAATTAAATGATATAACGATAAAGAAAATAATACAATGATAACACCAAATAAAACAATGATAGATGTAAATCATATAAATATGTCACCAAATCAAATAATGGTGAAATCGATTGATATAATGATACAAGAAAAATAATACCGTGACAAATGATAATGAAACAATGGTTAAAGCAAATGATACATTGGTCAAATCAAATCAAATATAGATAAAATATATTAATACGATCAAATCATATAATGATAAAACCATATAATAAAATGAAAACACACATTCGTAGTCCACTAAAACACACACACAAACACAAAAGCACAAAAAGAAAACACAAAAATGAATAAACACAAAAAAAATCATAAAGGTTAACAAACAAAAACACATATACAATATACATGTAGAACATACAAATGCAGTTTCATTCAACTCCGTGGTTCAGCTTCGAACCATTACATCGATAATATGACACAATGTAAAAAAAACGACATCAACAAACAAATCATTGAGGATGGTCATTAAATTGGTTCGTTTGATGGTTTTACAAGATCAAAGCGGATTAATATTACACAAACGAATTAATCTCCGATAAGATACCATAAATTAAATCCAATCGAATGTTAAGTGTGATTAAAACTGAAAATCATTAGTATTTTTCATCCCATCTAATGTCATAGCTATCTTAAATCATACATGGACTTCATTCGTTGAATGTATTTTATTTGAGTTAAAATCGTGATAAAAACAATGCTATAGACATTCCGTTTATAGATCTTTATATTTGTTAGTTTTCTTGTATTCATGATTCCGATATTTTTATTTGATAATTGAAATGCGTATGCTGGTAATTGCTCATAAAACATAAACTTTTTGGAACTTCTAGTTTATCATTGTAAATATTCAATTCAATTTTGCTTGTAACGAGCATTTTCGTTGACTTAAAAATTTACTTTATAATCCATTAAGGGAAACATTTCGTCGCCGTTTGTAACGTCGCTTCTGATTGACGTCGTTACGTATTCAAAGAAAATAAAGTTTCAAAATGAAATTGTGATTTTAAAGATAATTTCTTTAGCAAATTGAATAATAAAAAAATTCAAATATTATTTTATGTAATGGATATAACTCAAGATTCTGAGTGTAGTCTCATCATAAATCGCTTCACAGTTTCGCTTCACGGTTCTTTTGAGTACATTCAGATTTGTGTGTAATATCTCCTAGCATAACGTAAAAAATAAACTTAATCCTAATTTAATTAATTTATTTGTTTATAAATCATTTCATTCAATTGATATAATCTCATTTAATTTTTTTTTGAAAATTATGTAACTAAAGTATTATTATCTTAATGTTACTATGTATATTTGATACTGTAATATTTGTTGGTGTGAGAAAACTCGAAATACTGTAAACCAACTGATTTTTGTGACGACTTAATTTCGCGTTTTCATACCAAACGTCATTTTCCCGCCGATTAGTTATCGCGATTTGCGGGGGAACCTTTTGCGGAGATATATTTTCCCGGATTCCTAAAATCTCGCAAAATACGCGAAAATTTATTTTTCCGGAATCCTAAAAGCCCGGAAAATACGCGAAAATAAATCGCACAGGAACATAACTTGGTTTTACAAGAGAGCGGAAATCTCGGCGATAAAATTCAGTAAATAACTCCCTATCTGGGACCCAGTCCAAAGGCAAGCTCGTGTATTATATATTGACGGTTTATATGAGAACAATGATGCAATATATTGTGATTATTACTCGATGAGCATGGGTATAAAGTATGAACTATTTTATCTGTGGAGCCGCCTTTCCAGCAACTAAGGGCCAGTCTCGTCGGGTTTATACAAAATAAATTTCTCTGCACACAACCATGAGGCACACCAGATCTAAATATACAACATGTTTAATCATCCTTTTAGTGGAAAAAGAAAAAGGAATTTTGAATATTCCCCATTTCACCCCCACCTTCAAGACTGGAACCCGAGGTTCAGAACGATTGGATAAACTTGTGACGACGGGCGGAATGTATGTTTTTTCATGTTTCAAATGTCTTCATTTTCTTACAATTTACTTTCTTTATTTTTTAGCTTTGACCCTATAAGGAAATCTTACCATAATCTTCATAAAATGCTTCTACGTTTTGTACACAAATTAAAAGTTTAACTACTTTATCGCCCTGATGACCGTCTGCGTACAAAGTAGCTACAAGTCATTCATCTTCACATGTCAATGCAAGATCATCCATTTTACTCCTTACTAGATCATCGACGTATGTCGGTATCGCTTGGTACGCGAAAGTGCAAGAAATTAGGAAGAGGGACGATTGGTTCATCCGTTTCATTATATACTGTTAATTTACAGTTTGCTCCTTTGAGGATATATATTGTAATATGGTGGTTGTGGTGTTCGGTATTCTCGCAGTTTGCCTCACCGAAGCATTATTTACTGTTATTTAGAGGTGTTTATGGAATCGAATATGGACAGGGTCATGCACATCGTCATGACATCGCTCCATCGTTCTACACGATATGGTACGATGACGCAAGGGTGTGGTGCGTTTGGCCCTATTCGGATTTAAAGTAGTATGCTTTTCACGTTTAACCCACAACTTTCTCCCATAAGTTATATATTGTACCTTACAAATGTGCATATCTTCCCCGTTACGTGACCCGTACAAAACGTCTACATGACAATATAATGTTACGGTATAAAGTTACAGATTAAAAGCACGTGGACGATGCTGCATTAACACGTGTCAGAAAACACTATAAATAGGACCATTTAACAAGATTAAAGGTAAAAGAATATAAGTCGGGTGATCACACTTAATTCAAATCTAGAGGATCTGCCAAACACATTAACGTTCGGTACCAATTACCTTGTGCATTGTGTGACCCAGCGTGTTTAATTCGAGAGATTGCTCTCGGAATGTAAAACTAATGGGATAACAAACCTTATTCGTCTTCATACAAACACACTATCTATAACAAATGGACTGCGTTCAACAAGTGAACGCTGTAACTACCGATCGGTCATTCCAGACGACGCTTTTGTCCGCGCATAGTTAAAACGTTACATATATCCGTCATTATGGTGTTTCTATAAAGATTTACCTAAATGGGTTCATTTACCTGTACATTAAGATATATTTCTGCACGGAATTATCTGTTACTATGGTAATATATTGGATTTCGCATTATTGGATTTTTCTACACCGCTAAATGCACTGACAATAAGAATTGATCATTGATATACAAGTCCGTAAGGTACCAAAGGTAAACTGTAATTAGTAATCCCACGGATGTTGGTGATCTAATTATTATCCTAAACACGATGTCGGTAATACGGTTAACAATTAATCAGTATTCTACCGAATGATTAAATACACATGTTGTTTATGCGAAATCGATGGTAACATGTGATAGATAGCTATGTAGGTTGACGTGTATCACAGGTTTTTGTAGTTGTATAACTGACATTAATTAATTCGGAGCTGATTTGACACGTGGTTTTGACGACAACAAGGGAAAAGGATTGATTGTTTGTTTTGTTTTGGTGGTCATCAATAGTTTTAGGGACGAACTATTATCTATATGTAAAGAATCGAAAACAAAATAGCCAAGGTTAAAAAATAATATTTGAAATGAATTGTAAACAGCTGAAACGATAACATTTCGACAGCGTCGACTTTTCATGCTGTGGAAAAGTTCACTGTACGTGAAGAAAACACAATAAAACGCAACATAATGCCGATGATTAGTTCACAAATTGTGACTGTGGTGATATTATTAGATGAAATAATCACAGATGTTTTCAAATTATTTTAACACGGTCTGGTTTTGCTTACGTAAGAGCTTAATTTGATTAATTCTGGCAGAGCAGCCATCATAGGCAGCACTATAACTGTCCTCCACAATCAACACACTTTCTACACCACCGCATCATGGCCATGGCTATTACATTTATAACACCAGGGTGGTGGCGGTACATGTAGTGTGACGTTATATATGAACGGTAATCATCCATACTTCTTCGGGAAAAGCCGGGACAAACCGATAGTGCATATAAACAAGAGGCCCATGGGCCTTAACGGTCATCTGACTCATGGCACAAAACAACAAAGTCACAGTATAAAGTATTGGTTAACGATTAATATAAACAATACAAGGAATTCCTTAGTTGAATATTTAAGTTTCTGAAAAAGGTAAATGTCATTTGTTGAACAAACTGTGTAGCCCTTCATCCAAATATAATCGAAACCCATTCAAGGATTAATATAAGGAGGAGTCAGATTTTAAAGCCAAATTTCAGCAAAGCTCCTATTTTGGACATCGGTCATACTATCCCCATGGGTCTTACCTCGGTCCTTTATAAAATATGATTGTCCTTACCTAAAGTTCCCCCTTCTGAATCAATTAAAGCCGCTATAGACCAATTTTCATTGAGATCGGAGACTGAAACCTTAAAAAGGAAGTGGGCCAGCTACCATCTTGGAATACCAAAATCTTTACGAAAATGTTTGCATATTGATTGGCATCAATTAAAACCCCTGCCGACCAATTTTCATTGAGATCGGAGACTGAAACCTTAAAACAGAAAGTGGGCCAACGGCCATCTTGGAATACCAAAATTTTTACGAAAATGTTTGCATGTTGTTCGGCATCAATTAAAACCCCTACCGACCAATTTTCATTGAGATCGGAGACTGAAACCTTAAAACAGGAAGTGGGCCAGCGACCATCTTGAAATATCAAAATCTTTACGAAAATGTTTGCATGTTGTTCGGCATCAATTAAAACCCCTATAGACCAATTTTCATTGAGATCGGTGACTGAAACCTTAAAACTGGAAGTGGGCCGGCTAAAATTAAGAAAATTTGCCCATTTGGGACCCCATCCCTTGCCCCTAGGGGTTGGACCACGCTCATTTACATCAAAGATGATTATCCTTCCCCAAGAATGTTTTACACTAAATATAGATGAAATCCATCCAAGAATGAAGGAGGAGTAGGATTTTAAAGCTAAAATTAAGAAAATTTGCCCTTTGGGGGCCCCACCCCTCAACCCCTAGGGGTCGGACCAGGCTCATTTATATAAAATATGATTGTCCGTCCCAATTAAATGATGTTTCACACCAAATATGGATGAAATCCATCCAAGGATGAAGGAGGAGTAGGTTTTTAAAGCTAAAATGAAGAAAATTTGCCCTTTGGGGCCCCACCCCTCAGCCCCTAGGGGTTGGACCAAGCTCATTTATATAAAATATGATTGTCCTTCCCCAATAATGTTTCACACCAAATATGGATGAAATCCATCAAAGGATGAAGGAGGAGTAGGATTTTAAAGCTTAAAATAAGAAAATTCGCCCTTTTGGGGCCCCACTCCTTAGCCCCTAGGGGTCGGACCAAGCTCATTTATATAAAATATGATTGTCCTCCCCCAATAATGTTTCACACCAAATATGGATGACATCCGCTTAGCGGTTAAGGAGGAGTAGCGTTTTAAAGGAAAAAGTTTACGCACGACGGACGGCGCACGGCGGACGGCCGACGACGGGCGACGACGGACAAATCACGATGACTATATAGGTCATCCTGACCCTTCGGGTCAGATGACCTAAAAAGCAAGCATGCCTATACAAACCAATGACGAGCCAAATAATAGACGACGGAAACTGTTACAAAACTAATATTATTTGTGAAAGATTAGCAATGATCGCAAATACAGCAGACGTTAAAAGACGTCAATATCGCCTATATCGGCAAGATAGACTCCCTACCTATGTGATACCAGCTGTTTATCGTTTGACCACTGGTCCCTAAAATAGCCTAAGACAACCCTTATAAATAGTAGTCTTCAATGTAAGTGATTAATAACCACATATACCTATCAACATGTTTTTATAACAGAAAAAAATCGCGAAGATCATGGTGTTTTTCCGGATGATAGATGAATGTTTACGTAACTTGGTTGAATATTTCTCTCGCTTATCTATACATTTTGAAAGGTACTGATGCTTCATGGTCTCGTAATAAGGTGAATTCCTCTTTCTTGATTGTCCAGCCCTGTCCACTACAATGTCTGGAAGTACGCCGACGTGGGTGATGAGCTCCTATCACGGAACCACTCAATTGTACACCACTGTTGTTCTCATAGTTAATGTTCATACACAACTGATGTTACTGGTGTTGCCTACTCCACTGCCCCTCTCTCTTCTTCCGCGGCCACATTGATGCCACATTAGTCTCTCTACAGAGCCGCCCTATCAATCTTCTCTCTGTATCAGTGATACCGATGATTCGCATGGCCTTCAGCATAGACTACCTAACTATGCCTCTAGAGGAAGACACCACATTCTCCGCCATCGATGTTTAAAGTCTGCTACCAAATATATTTGGTACCTGGCCAGTAGACGTCGTGGATACGGTCCTCCCAAGGTATTGTCAGCACCACCAGCCCAGCCTGCTTGGACAATAAAGACCTAATTTTAATTACTATGTCTGGCCATTGACTGATGATGGAAACTTCATACGACCATTCCGATCCGCTCTCAACTGCCAAACACCCGTTATACTCAACACTCCGCTGTCTCCCACACAGCCTTTCCCACTCAGTTCCCCGGCCTTGGCGAAATTAATTATTTTCAAGCAGTCCTTGTCATGATTTGGTCTCTTAGATTGTTTCTTTCTATATTTGTCCCTTCTTCAGTACTAGGCTTCTGCACTTAGATGGTTTTATTTTAGTAAAGGCCCAAACGATCATATCTTCAATTTCCTGAAGAGTCCATTTTGCCTGGATGACTATCTTTGTGCTGATGGCCATGCCATCCATAAATGCTCTCAAAGGCCCACTATCTTTGCGAAACAAAAAATTAAAAGTTTCTTAAAAAACAATAATAATATACGAAAGTGTATATTCATGTCCTAAACGGATATTATACACCAACAAAATGCATGATTCCCTGCGTAAACTTTGTTACCAGTGAAGATTCGTGTCGCTGTTTTGCCGTCTGACGCAGTGATCATCAACCGACGCGCGCGCGCGATAAATAGGACGACGGCGAGAAACATAAAACGACTCGCGTTATGAAAATGAGCATTTAAAAAATGTATTTAAATTAAAATGTTTAGAAGGTTATGGTAAGTTAAGTATTAACGGTAAGTTAATAACTTTTGTGATAGAATTATCAATTTCGTTTTACGTTACAACTTTAAAGGGACAATTCAGTCTAAGAGAACATTAAAATTATTGTATATCGAAAAAAAAACACCATTTATAACAAGAACTAGATCAGCCGGTTTTACTGTGATATGCCAGAAAAGCCCATGGTGGTGAAATGCGTATGAAACGTTCATTATCGCTCGCTGTCCGCCATTACACGCTGTAGTCGAACATCTTGTATGCCGAACCCTGTCCCTTGCACGTAGAGCAATGAAACTTTTGTCTATAACTGCTCAAATCGCTCTGACAGTAGTGTGTTTACCTTACTAGGTAAATTGTCTTGCCTAAAAAATCATTTTATCACCTCCTCAATGGTTATGTAGTTCATTTGTTTGACGTGTGTGACTTTGGCTCTGGTATGGGTGCAGCGTACATATTGCACCTACTTAATCGTATTGATATACGATTTGTAATTACAATGGTATCAATTAAAAAACTAAACAATAATGTGGAATTTGTCAATATTTTATGTTATATGTTTCATAAGAAATGTCGAACAATACATTTATGCCATATTTTGCTTCTTGGTTATTAATTAAATTACATCTGGTTACACCAGTTCTCATCCATGTCAACAACTTCGCAAGCCAAGGGTATTTTATTCCGATTCTCTTCCTACAACCATTGGCAGATCTCACTTCAAAACTAACATTTTTGCTATCAAATTCTGATTGGATGCGGCTAGGTTCAGACGACCAATGAAAACGCGGCTTTGAACTGAAACTAGTGGACCCATGGAAGGATTTTAAAAAATATATATATATTATTTTCGTGTTTGCAAATTCTTTTTTCTCTAGGAACGAAAATATTTGTTAAAATTATCTTCATCTGCTGTTGTCGTAATTATGATAGCGTTTGGGTTTTATTTGTTTAACGTCCTATTATGATTAATAGCCAGGGTGATGTAAGGATGTCAGATTTATTGGTGGGTGAAAGCCGGAGTACCCGGAGAAAAACCACCGACCAGCGGTCAGTATCTGGAGCTGCCCCATGCGGGATTCGAACTCGCGACCCATAAGTGGGAGCTTTTGGTAACATGCCGAGAAATCTTAACCACTCGGCCATCGCGGCCCCAATATTATTAAACTATTATATTTACAGTTTGCACTGACATGGACACATTAACCATGCTTTCTAGTATAATCATTATCAGTGTATAATGTTAGCATAACACGCGCGGCGATTCAATTGTTACGTGAATAGTCGATGGCGCAGCAACCTGGGGTCATGACCCAACTTTTGGTGGGAACATATGAATGACTCGATTCCAATCAGATGTTCAATCAAATGCGTTGACGATGACGGGAGAGAAAAAAATATGTGTATTTTAATAAAAAAATATGCCGCGGGAATAAATGATATTCATTTACTTGAAAAACTGTAAATATAAGGAATAGATGTTTATTTTGTTGAGGTTATGAGGGTATAATGATAATGGAGCCCGTGTAAATTTGAGGTTATGAGGGTATAATGATAATAGAGCCCGTGTAAATTTTATGTAACCCGGCTTCGCCGGGGTTACATAATTTACACGTGCTCCATTATCATTATACCCTCATAACCTCAACAAAATAAACGTCTATTCCTTAAACAATATAATTATTTTTTTTTCTTCTCCATATTTTTATGGGTTTTTTCCAGACTTTCTGACTGGATGATTCTTTCATTTCATAACTATTTATATATATTTTCACTACAGTCCCACTATGTTAACTTACCAGCAAAGTTGGCAGTCATATGAACTATGAACTTCAATGGCTTATCATGACGTTATTATAATTGTGACGTCACAATTGTCGTGCCAGAGATCACGGAAAACAGCTGTTCAAATAGCTGTTCAATCTTTGACGATAACGAATGATAAATTAAGCATTATGAATATTGTCTGCAAAGCTCTGGCATCTATATCCTTTCGACGGCCGGCAGGATTCGAACTTGACTCAATTTTGATAGTAGGTTATAACAAATGCCATCCATGAAAGCAGTTTGCATCTAGATTTCGGTTTGATGCCATTTTCACGATGATAACAAACAGCACACATACATAAAAAACAAGCAAAAACAGTCACCGGAAGTCCCCTAAAGGTCACCACGCACGGGCCGGGTCATGGGAGCAGAAACCTGCGCGTGGGACTTTTTTTTTTTTAAATCGGTGCTATTTTCCCCTTCCTTTTCCCTTTCTCTTTATTTTCTCTTACTTTGATATCTCTTCTATCGTTTAAGACCATCTGCATGTCTGTATCTTGATAATTAAGCTCACAGCGACAGGTTTCCGGGCACACACTAAAATCCGGATTTCAGACCTCATTTTTTACTTATTTAGGCATGTTCACAGGTGATTTGTGACGTCACTAATGCAATGACCGAATCGATATTGACATGCTATATAGGGATGAACATCTCCTTTTCCAAAAAATAGTATTTAGTTTTCAATGGTCCCAGTTGGGCTCCAGAAGGGTGCATCAAATTGGGCAAACGTTACGGCCGTCCAAAGGATATATATAGACCATAGATGTCATAGGAAGATAGTTGATGTTTATATTTACATTATTAACTAATTTTTGGGTCTCTGCATAAGCTAGACCATGCAGGAAAACCATTTATTAACGACGATTAATCCACAAAATGGAACCGCCATTTTGACGGTGATCAGTTGACGTCACAATGGTCACGTTTTGGGTGTCAGTTACACCGTCACATGTTTCACTTCACCTTGGTTAGTTTATATACATGTAGTAGAAGTGACAAGTAAATGTAAATATTTCATTGTAAATGCAAAATCCCTTGGTTTTTCAATATACCAGTTGGCGTTCATTTTGACTATGAATGCCAACTGGAAGACGTTCAATGCTTAGGCTAAATGAAGAAAAAATCCGAGAATGTCGCGAAAACATGACGTTATTGTGACGTCACAGGAGAGAAGTCGATGTTGCGTATTGATTTGGAAAAATAATCCATAGGAAAATCAATGGAATCGTACGTTTAAACGTATTTTATCTTATCAAGTAGTATGAGACATTAATTAAAAAACATTTTTAACTTCATCGGGGTATGAATTTTTTGTTTGCAGACTTTTGTGAGAATCCGCTGCGTGGATTCACGCAGATTGCAAACAAAATAACTTTCAATATATTGTACCTCGATGAAGTGGCATCAATACTTATAAATGTAAAGTTAAATATTCTTGCATTTTTTATCTGTATCTTTTTTTTCACATTTCCCTTCGTTACCTAAGCTTTCTTCTTTTCTGCTTTTCCCTTTTTCTCTTTTCTTCCTCCTGTTTCAAAGTTTCTCTTCTCGGGATGTTGTACATCTATGGATTTCGCCATTACTAATCAAACATATACAACCAAGTGAACTTTTAAAGCCGGCCAATGACAGCCGAAGTCTCGCTCATGCATATTATATCGGCCGCACAGACAGTATGAATTTTAATTAGATGATTTTCAAGATGTTTGTCATAATGGGGCTTATATAGTCTTAATGACGACACTTTGTATAGATGTGTAGTATGATTTTGAATGGAAAATTGTCGCTCTTTCCAACGGTCGTAACCGTTTTTATGACGATGTACTAGAAATATGTTTTTATAGCCGCTAAAGGTAGGCGGGTTAGAAATTTTGAGTCTGTGTGTTTCCACCCTTCTTGTATATTAGTGCCATGAATATTTAAAAATGATTTTTATCGTTTTTTATCAAGACCTTTGAAACGTCTAAAAATGATATCAGGGCACTCTGGTGGGTCCAGGATTATGTAATCTGTAACTAATTCTCAGATTCCTGTGATTATAATAGCTACTATCCCAGGACGGTAGCAATAAACCAGAAGAGATCTCACAAAAACATATGAAGTGATGTGGATTTTTTTTTTCATGATTTTCAAAAAATAGCCAAATACATATGTATATACATCGATTTTTAGGGGCGAAAATATGGCAAAACATTATAATTAATTTCCATTTACTTTGTAGATTTGTGACACATCTAGAAAACTACAAGGTCTTGGGACACTTTGTAACTCGACTCTGGCTGTTCAGCAAAGTTTTTATAAATTTTACAAAAAATGTACTTTCATTTTTCTGTACATATTATATTTTATTGAAGTAAAATTATCTTCAATTTAGAAACGACTATGATATCTTTTCCATGTGTTAATAAGTGTGACGTCTTTGATACATCACAGGAAAAAAACCGGAATTTTATGTCGGAACCCTTTTGCTGTATGCGTAACTTTACGAATTTCCGGGACATGCGTAGACACATACAAGCCAACTTCCGTATTTATTTCAGAGAGCCTGTGGCTGTCTGCACAACGAAATGACATCAAGCTTAAGATTAGGTCTGTGAAGTCATAACCAGTCAATCAGACACGCAAAACGATTGATCATCCATAATTCAATTGGTTTATGTGGCATGTGTCGGAAAAGTTTGAAAACGAGTTATGCAATTTGATTATGATATTGTCGCTCAGTTCCACCATTCACTCAGCACAAGAGACTCTGGCCCTGACGTACACATCTCTCTGTCATTATGTCTAAGTTTGGTATCAGGGCCAGAGTCTCTCGGGCTACTCCATCATCTCCATCATCTGATTCATAGACATGACATAGTCCATGTGCATTTTTTTGCAATAGTGACACTGTACAGCACCGCATCGTATCTGACATGTCAATGATAAATATATTTTATATGATAGTGACACTGAGTGATACAACACAAGTTCAATGATAGGCATGATACAAGATCTGCAGACTTATACAGAACAAGAAACTACATCCACATCATCCAAGGGTTCCGATCACTTACGACCTCTACACCCCTGGGTTATATGGCTATCTCACAGAAAAACTGGAGGCAACAGAACAGGTACATCTAGTCAGAAACATATATACATAGAGATTGGCAACTCCGCCATTTTTTACGATAGGCAGATGTACCTCTGTATGTGTTAGGGGTTTTTAGATAAACTTTTAAATAGTTAAATACAGCAGAATAACTTTGATATGTTATAAAAGTTCAGTAATTTTCAATGACAGATATTCCGTTTTTGGTCAGCTGATCATATTGATAGGTGGTCTAAATCAATTGAACGCTTGCAAATAAAGAGCCATAGCACTGAGCTTCTGCAGGATGAAGATTTGTCAGATCAAAAGAGCACTTGAATGGGTCAATTATACAATGAGCTTCCTTCAAAGCACCATATCCATGGTGATAACCCATAATTCCCCTCCCCATATAGGAAAAAATAGCGGCCACAAACTGAAGCTGTCATTGTAAGGGATTGGATTTCCAAGATTTTGTGTTTTCTTATATTTTCATGCATATGTAATCTTAGACGTGCTTCACATTTTGCCCCTTTGGGCACATAGGGCTATGCCCTCTTTACATGTGTTTCGTTAAATATAAGTATGGCAATCTTTTGTAAAGAAAATAAAAATGTGCCACAATTTTACATACAGTCGAAACTCTTTATCTCGAAATTCAACGGACCAGCGAAAATGATTCAACTTTTCCGGAATTCGACACAAATGTAATGTCATTAGGTTTGACCAGAACGTAATTTTTAACGGTCCTTATCTTATGACAGCCGGGTACATGTCTATTACCGTGACCAGCATATTATCGTGATTTTCCAACTTATAAGGTCATGTCTATGTACAGGTGATTCACAATTGTAAAATGACACTAATTAGGAAGCCAGACTTGAAAGGATTATTAAACAATTCATAATTAGCAGTCATTGTTGTAGTATGTTCCATAGGTCTGTGTAAACTGATCGTGATGCTGGTAAACCAATCATGCATTACGACAAACCACAGGGGAATTTCAATTGTTTGTATGCATTGCATATTTACGTAATTGATTTTTTTAATTCTAAATTTTGACTGAAATTAAATTCGAGATAGCGACTATTTTTTTTCACTGAAAATCCGTTCTAGGGACCAGGAATTGACTTTGACTCAACCGGAGTTTCTAGTCATCGAAATTCGAGTCATCCGATCATAAAATACATATACCAAGAAGGAAAAAGAAAATAGACTTCAAAATTATTTCGAGTCAAGCAATTTTGAGATAACGAGTTTAGACTGTATTGTAAAAATGATGTCTTGTGGGTGATAAGATATCATTAATAATTGTTATGTTGTTTTTATGCAAAAATGATATATATATATATGCATGGATTCTGTATTTGCATATAACAGAGTTATCTGTCCACCTGGAAAGTTATTGAATGTGATGTCATGTGTATGCAGGTGTCAGCTCATACTGTTTAGAAAAAACGGCATGGAAAATAATGACATCACAATGGATACATACCCTCAAGGGAAGCAACTCTGTATTAAGCAAAGACAGAATAACCATGTCAGAGCTAATTGGAAATAAAAATGATGAGACTGTGTCTGAGTGATTCACTGTGACAGTGTTCCACTAGCACACATAGGGATCATTTTGTACCTGCTCAGAAAGCGTAAGTTAACAAAAAAATAAGCTAAAATTTTATATGTTACCTGTATTGTACAATTTCACAGACCCCTGTGGTACATGCAGTGGCAAGAATGAGTACATGTACTTGGTGAGAATTAGTATTGGTCGCCAGCCAGTACACATGTCACAACCTTCGTAAATGTATTTGAAAGAGTTATG
This sequence comes from Argopecten irradians, assembly GCF_041381155.1. Lineage (NCBI taxonomy): Eukaryota > Metazoa > Mollusca > Bivalvia > Pectinida > Pectinidae > Argopecten > Argopecten irradians. Next base: position 25,141,321 of record NC_091142.1, on the reverse strand, counting down.
CAAAAATTACGAATATTCATAACTAATCGTAAGTTATGAAGCTCTGTGCAATGGTACATATACCCTGTAGTATATTATAATTTGTTCTTCACTCTTCTAATAACAATTTTTTTTTTCTGTTTCAGATATTCAGATATGACCAGATACTTCAATTTTGTTAGAAGCGACAAGAACAAACCAAGTAAAAGGAGCTAGAAGTGAAAGAACCCTCTACAACAGAGCTTAAGTTATAATCATGGTAGCTAATTCATCAATCAAATGATAATTTTATAGTGATTCAAGCAGTTTTGAACTTAGATGGATGATGTCAGTCGAAGCCAATGTAAAGGAGATGACAGTAGTGATATATTGTATAAAACTTACAGAGCCGGAGGAAAAACAATGTCGTCATCGTATGTGTTCACATGCAGCAGATCTAGAGGAGTGTAATGTTGAAAGGGTCTGTAGAGATAAAGGGGATTAGATATGAACTCTGGTCCCTAATGAACATATATAAAGCAGTGGAAGACACTACATGTACATACATGGCTGATAGATAGGCATTCTTGTGATACATATCTGAATGAGGCAGACAAACTAGCATAGAATCTTAAAGAATCTACTTTACGGGAGATGAAAGGTATGATTTAAGAGTGATGATCAGGTAATCATGTCTGATCTTAGTAATCAAAATCCCATGATGAACTCGGGAGAGGAACCTAACAGGAACAATAACTGTCACAGACTTAACTTACCTGCGTCTGAAGACAAAATGTGTACTGATCGGGAAATATATAGAAACACATCAAACGATCCAAAAAAGTATCTAGCAACATATGTGGAGCAGAGACAATATGCAGATGATGCTAGTGGAATGATCTTCTTACGTAAGCCAGACAAGCTTGGCCTGCCTATCGGTACCTCTGTCGCAGTACACTCTGGTGAAGAAATGTACATGAGCAATACAGGTGAACAAGGCCAAACAGAACCTGGTCTTGATCAACACATGACAACACAAATGGAGAAGAAAAGTGATGAGGACGGACTGGATAATGATTGTGACAAACTTGATACCCTTGACACTGACATACATAGATATGCAATGGCACGAATGACTGGAAGTCCTTGTAATGAAGGTGGTAGTGGTGAACTGGTTGCTGATACTGGCTATTATATTCAGCAGGTGACGGAATATAGGGGAGGAAAAAAAACTACGGAGGAATACAATAGTAAACTTTTAATTGGGTCTTGTAAGTTGGACCAGTCCAAAAAGAAAAACAAGGGAGATAAACCATACCAGTGTAATATTTGTGGTAACAGGTTCACTCTGTGTAACAGTCTGAAGAAACACCTCATGATACATACAGGGGAGAAACCATATGAATGTAAAATTTGTGGCAGCAGGTTTATTCAGTGTGGTACACTAAAGGTTCATCTCATGAAACACACCGGTGAGAAGCCATTTGAGTGTGATGTCTGCGGACAGAGGTTTACTCGCAGTAGAGGTCTGGACAAGCATCGTATGATACACACTGGAGAGATGCCACATGAGTGTGAAATCTGTGGAAACAAATTTAGTCGCTATAATGCGTTGAAGACTCATCTAATGACGCATACAGGAGAGAAGCCCTTTAGCTGTGAAATCTGTAGCAGAAGGTTTTGTCAGTCGTCCGACCTCAACAGACATCTGAGGACACATACGGGGGAGAAGCCCTATAAATGTGAGGTCTGTGGCAAATCTTTCAGTCAGTTGTGTACATTAAGGAGACACAGTGGTATTCATACAGGGGAGAAGCCCTACGAATGTGACATAGAATCTTGTGGTAAAAAGTTTAATCAGCAAAGCTCTTTGAAAAGACATCGAAAGACTCACGAAACAGAAATCAAGGAAGACGTTGCAAGTTTGGTGTTTGTTCCAATGCAAGAAATAGATTCTGATCATGATAATCCTGTCTCCGAGACAGAAATGTCTCAGGATATGGACATAGATTGTGAAAGAGACTCACCTCATGAATGTAGTTCTATTGTGAGAAAATAATACTAAACATTAGTTTAGTATGTATTAGAAGTATATATATTATGATTAGAAGAGCCCATGGATGGGTGAAAGAGCTCACAAGATAAATTCAAGAAGTGTATATGTGTACAGAATAACCCCTCTAACTCGAACTAGCATTCTTCAAATACCCTCCATTCATCCAACTGATCCCGTGTAATCTCGTGTAACAAAACCCTGAAAAGCTCAAACAGTTATTCATTGAATGCCCCTTATTCCTCGAATAGAAATATATTCCCTTTCCTTCAAAGTCATAGTATTTAAAGATGTTCCACCGCCGACGGAGCATAAATGATATTCATCATTTGAACAATAATTGGTGTTTAATCGTGTATACATATGTCTAGTTAACTCAAAAAAATAATATAAAATGATTTATTTTACTTTTGGTGCATGCACAATCAGTACTTCATTCCATATAGGATATAGTGACATGGAATCTTTTCGAGATGCAATTAATTATTTTTTATATTTTTAACTTTAAGTAATATTAGAAGCTCAAACTTTTCAAAGGTGGAAATGGTGTAAAGTTTGTAACTTTTGTAACTGAAGAAAAATACTTAATCATCTGCTTCTATTTTTGATAGTGAAAAAATACCATTCGCCAGCGGTGGAGCATCTTTAAACCATCTATTTGTCAAACAGGTGGTTGACCCTATTTGGATTTGTTATCTTACATGTAAGCATTTTAATGTGCATTTCATCAATTTTTATCCAATATTATTTTCACAACGATTGAAAATCACTTTTAAAAATAATCAAAATGCTATAAAACCAAATGTTCAAATGTCATTGAAATGGATAATTTGTCATAATTTTAGATAATAGTCAATGACTGTCGATGCCCAACCTCTGATTATGCACAACTATGAACCAGGTCCCCTGTAGTTCAAGTTAAAGCGGTTTTACTGTAATTATAACATCTGATGATGACCAGCTTTGGAACACAGAATCAGATATAGCTAAGCTTCTATATTTCTTATTGGTGGTAAGAGTTCTGTTGGCGAGACTTTAGATATTTTCTGCAAGCAGATGGGCTCTTCTAATTACTGAAGAAAAATAATAATAATGCACCCGAGATTAAAAATAATAAATATGTCAAAATTTGTTTAAAATCTTGAGATTTATAATATTTTACCTTATAAAAGGTTAATTTTAATCCCCTTGAATGAAGGAAGGTGAAGGTCAAATGGTCAATCATTATGGTCAGTCCTACCAAACATACTGTTTAAGCTTGCAGTCATTGTGCAATATATATTGATACATGGAGAGGACAAAGATTTGAGTATGCTAGTGTTTGAGTTTGACCCAGTTTAACTTACAAGTAACACTGTTTGAACTTTGGTAACCTTTCACAACAGAATGGCTCAGACCCAACATGTCCTCTTCATAATGTAATCCACTGTAATCGGTGACTCTCGACTTGGTCAGATACCATGGTATCTGCAAAGACAGATTTATAAATGTCTGCTACTTCTTATCGCCAATATGATTAGTTAAGGAGCACACCACATGTATACAGTTAAACCGGCTGCCAAATTCTGTTTTATAAAATTTTCCGCTGCGCGCCGCGTTTCCTAAAAAATTAAAGCACGTAATATTCAAATCTTTGATAATGAAATTTCAATACACAAGAACTAGACTAAAAATGTCCATCAAGGGATTATACTATTTCAAAAAATGCTTCTTAAAAGATTAATTTGTTTATATGTCTTAGCAAGACAATCAATTCATTATTATTTTGAGTTACACAACAATTTGCCGATGGTGTGAATCCGGTATGTTCAGTTGCATAATGGTATGACGACACTCACAATTATCATTTCTAAATGCAGGTAACTTTAAATCGAAAATTTTCTTGTTAAGAACGCTTTAAAATCTTCAAAATACATTATAAAACTAATCTCAGCCATTTAAAATCGTAATTTCTCGGGGGAGATCCACGGACCACCAAACAACAAAAATTTGCGCCTTCAGCGCTCCCAAATTCATCAAAATACATCGTTTAACTAATCTCAGCTATTCTAAATCGTAATTTTTTCCGGGGGAGACCCCCGGACCCCCCCCCCCCCCCCCCCCCCCCCCACACCAAAATCACGTACCTGTGGCGCTCGTAAATTCAACAAAATGCATTGTAAAACTCATCTCTTCCATTCAAAATCGTACAATTTTTTTCCGGGGATAGACCCCCGCACCCCCCAAACACCAAAATCTCGCGCCTTCGGAGCTCGCAAAATCATCAAAATTCTAAATCGTAATATTTTTCCAGGGGATACCGCGGACCCCCCCCCCCCCAATTCCCACGCTGTATTCATTAATTTCCTGTTAGCGACGCCACTTTCTATATAGAATTGATGTGTACAAGGATTATATGTAATGATACATGAAAAAATCAAGTATCTCCTGCGGAGCGCGAGGGGGGGGGGGGGGGTCATCTTCCTGTGATCGGAACCCCTGGAGTAATATCTATGATGACTTTTGTTGTGGTTAGGTTTAGCTTATAACCTGTTCCCGAGACCTCCGGGATCCGTTTTCAACACGGACTTAGGACTGGCTACGGCGGAGTTTTGCCTTCATGCTCACTACAATACTGCAATGTCACCATAGTTTTGACTCTTGAAAAAAAAATGAGAATCCGCCATGCATGTTTTAGTCCAAATGATTATGGGTCCATCATGATATTGAATTAATTCAAAATCGCATTTCTTTATGCTGTGTCATCCCTCCGTTTTAAAAGCAACTTTTATCAATATTTCCCAATAAGTACTGAAGGAGCCTTTCTTTCATGGATAGATTCGCCTTTGTGCCCGATTGTGCATGTCACTTTTTGGGACCGAAAGGATAACAAGATGGCAGAGAGAGCAATCTTTATAGCAAATTCTTTTTACAATTTAATTTTTCTCTCGTTATTTTTCACAAAGTACTGAAGGCCCAGACCTCTCTCAAATACTCATGTCATATGTAGGTTCCCCTTGGTGCTTATCTTGGATTTTGACATTAATGGAAGAAAAAAAGAAGAAGAAAAAGAGAAAAAAACAACACTTTTTCCCTTGGACTTACATAGATCATTCAATGGCGGGCGCCAAGATCCTTCTGGGATCTATTGTTACACTGTAAGTCTAATTGTGATTCTGCCTCTTGTACTGTCTGCTTAATTTGACTTGACTCCCGAGATGCCGCCATTTGCACACCGTACATTGTATCTGATGTCTCTTCGCAATCTCGAGTTCTCAACTGTCTTAATTAACGTTATAATTATGAAATAGTCTGTAAATAATGTCAGAGGAAATTGTGGTCTTGTCCTGAATTTTAAAAACATTGCTTCTAAACCACTGCCTAATTCCAAAGCACCTTCTAAGCAAAGACCGAAGCCGTTCAACTTATACGGGGGTTTCGAGACAGCAAAACGACGCATATCATGCGGGTAATGCACCATCGATTCGCTCCATCTTCCGGTGATTAGGACGTCACAAAAATTACGTAAAAAGATATCACCAGCACCGGAAGGTAAGGATTACTAGTAATCGACGGTACATTGTACTTAACCGACATCGTTATGGTATCTCGAAACCACCGTATAGGATGATATCGTATTGTTGACAGCATGTGACTCATAAACCAGAATCATGTTGAGGTATACAATGGTGTCGTCAGGAGGATCAGACTGGGTCTTATCACTAAAACCCGAGGCGTTCTGAAAGATACATCCACAGGATCCGATGTTTTTTTCCCATCAACTACAACAGACTGTACTCGGTTGAATTATAAGACCTTAAAATCCAGGGCTTTTAAAAAGTCAAATTCAATGACAAGAAGAACATCTGTCTGTCTGTCGTGTTCCTGAGCCTTACTGGATTTGTCCTCTTCTTCTAGAATATAACTTCTGTTCATTCGATTTTCATCTCTTTTACTTCTGGAAGCTCTTCCGTCTATAGGCTGGAAGATTCTCTGAGAAGACTTCTCTTCTTAGAAGAGAACAAATCGAGTTGAGCTCTGGTGATGTCCTCAATGAATTATAACAGTGGCGTCGCGCAGGGATCGCTTCTGTAGTCTGATAGAGGATGTTATACCTTTCCGCAAAGCTCAGGAATACTGATAATGTCGCTGGTGACAAAGTGCTCTAGAAGCTTAAGTTTGCAACATACATGTCAAGGAAATGCATGGGTTTATGATCTTTCTTTTAGATACAACTGACATATGAGTGCATTGGCATAGCAATGTAGTTAACCACCTTTATATACGTCAATGCCCATATTTGCATGATGTAATTTACAATATCATCATTTGCATTAAAGCAGTACATTTCAAGTTTTAAAATGGGTTTACATGACAACATGTATACATGTAGACTCGCCCTTAATAAAGCCAAATTTGGTCAAACAATTGATAGGAATACCTGATGTTAGACATTAGGCATTAGTAAGCATTATTTTTTTAAGGTGGTTACTAGGTGATTTTGTCCCGAACTCACGTGCAGTGCACTGTTCTCCTGAAACATACATTTTTCACATAGTTTGCCAAAACGTCTACACAGCTGAACAATTAGGTGCCGATAGTATTATCTATTGGAACATCTATCATATATAGCAAGCCTCGTGGTGCATGAACGTTTGTTTAACTTCACCAAAGAAGGGATTTTATAACCTTAAAAATATCACTAGATTTAAGAGCATCCTCAATACTCCAGAGGTTACTATCACTGACGTTATATCCACCCCTGGACTATCTCATAGTAAAACTGAAGGCAGTTCAGGAGAATAAATCTGACCAATCACATATGCCAACACAGTTCGCTAAACCTGACTATATTGTTCGACTTTTTTGTGCCTGATATGTTTGGCAAAAAAATAAAAAATAAATAAAGATTATTTAAAAAAAATACGATCAGAAACATAATCAGAATATACATCTAATATATGTTTCTGATACAATGTAGTCAATAATGTTATAAATCTGTAGAATTTATTTGTAAGTTAACAGAGTCTTTGCATTCATGTAATAACTACTACATTCATGTAATAATTACTACTCACTGACACAAACCCATACAATCAGCTGGTATACTATTCCAATAGCACAGGGATCTGAGAATTAGTTATAGATTATAAAATCATGGACCAACCAGAGTGCCCCGAGACCATTTTTAGACGTTTAAGAGGTCTAGATAAAAAAAACACGATAAAATTCTTATTCTACATGGTACTCAAGGATTTATAAGTCATATACGTCCTCGATGGTACTATATTCGAGAAGGGTGGAAACTCACGGACTCAAAATGTCAAACCTGCCTACTTTTAGCGACTATAAAAACACATTTCTAGTACATCGTCATGAAAAACGGTTACTACCGTTGGGAAGAGCGATAATTTTCCTTTCAAAATCATCCTACATATCTACACAAACATCCTCGATACTCCAGGGCTTCCGATCACTTACGATCTCTACACCCCTGGACTATCTCACAGTGAAATTGAAGGCAGCTCAGCGGAAAACATTTGACCAATCACGGGCTAGCAAATATTTCATTTGAAGACTACAGAGAGAGCGACGCCTAACATCAAAGCCACAGATTCAACCACAGTACCGTTAAAAACGGCTCTTTTGATGAACATCAAATGACTAAGTTACCTGTTCTATTCTGTTGCCTCCAGTTTTACTATGAGATAGTCCAGGGGTGTAGAGATCGTAAGTGATCGGAAGCCCTGGAGTATCGAGGATGCTACACAAAATGTACGTCGTCATTAAGACGATAAAATTCCCATTATGACAAACACATTGAACGTCAGCTAATTAAAATTTGGTGGTGTGTCCGATATAATAGGCATGAGCGAGCTCGAGGCTTCGGCTGCAATCTCATTGGACGGTTATAAAAGTCTATCTATTCGGGACGTTCATCTATATATGGATTTCGCCGTTACTATTCAAATATATACAAATGTGGACTTTTCATAGCATGTAGGATGATTTCGAAAGGAAAATTATCGCTCTTTCCAACGGTAGTAACCGTTTTTATGACGATGTACTAGAAATGTGTTTTTATAGCTGCTAAAGTTAGGCAGGTTAGAAATTTGGAGTCTGTGAGTTTCCACCCTTCTCGTATATATACCATGAAGAATATGACTTTTATTGTTTTTTTATATAGACCTCTAAAATGATTATATAATCTGTAACTAATTCTCAGATCCCTAGCTGTGTCCAATTGGCCCACAGACAAAAAGTGTGTGTGGGGGTGTACATATATTTGAAATACAAAACATGCTACATGTACATGGAAGGATATCATAGTGCGTTTCATTTTTATGAATTTTGCTCTAGAATTACAACCTGATAATGTATTTTGTACATTTTTGTATGGTTATGTATTACATGTATATAGTCAGCAGTTACTGGACTGAGTTTGGGCACAGCGTACAATAAATCGCAAAATATAGCAGGGTCAATAAAACGCTTGATTTCCTACTTTCATTTTCACTAACCAGATGACAGCTGCAGGATGTGTGTACATTAACTCATAAACCAGTATGTCGTCTACGTAACTGCATTTCAGGGGGTTTAGGAGCATGCTTTTGTCCTTTTATATCGTACCTTTGGTTAAGATATGGATGTCATGTCTAAAAATGTGCAATATTACAATGTACTTCTGCTGTACTGCTACTGGGCCTACACCAACAATGTTAGAGGTATAGCACGACGAGACACTTTTGATCATTACGTCGTGTCTCGGTATTGCACATCAGAAGTTTCTCAATATCGAGATCTAATATTATTGGATTACTACTGGGCCATTGTCATGCCCATGGGTAGTTTTAGTTGTCTGTGTTTAAATTTGTCACTTTGGTATTATGAAAAAGGCAGTTTTAAAATGTCTATGCATGTACTTATCAGTTCTTGAATGGTCAACGTACTCCAGGAAATAATCACTCCATAATTAATAAAAATATAGTTTAAACAATATTTATTCATATAATGATACATATAATAGTACAGTAAATAAACACATTTCGGGAACGGAAAACAAGCTTAAAGTTTATATAAATTCCTTTCCCTTTCACTCCATAATTATACACGACCTTATATCTACATGTATTTTATGTACATTGTGCCATTCTCATAAGAGATTATATATTATGTATCTAAAGATTTGTTTTCATGAAGTCTGACTAATCAACTAGGTCGATCATTTAAATTTGTCTCTGTCCAGGTATAATTTAATTAAGGTTTTATTGTAGCGTAATCAGTAAGACTTAGGACTGATGTTTGGAAATCTTGGCACGGTTACATGAACTTTCGAACCCAAGACTGGCCACATACATGTACAAAAATGTACATTTAATTAAGTGTCGCAAGACAACATTACCACCTCTGATACCATAGACATCGCTGCCATAAAACTCCAAAGAGTATTAGGACTTATGACATATCAAATGTTTGAACTTGTCTCATATTTTGTGTGTATTGATAAAGGGGCAGATCACCTCGAAAATTTGACAATTGTTTTTTTTTTCCACATGGTTGGAATTACTTCTTTTTTTTCCCATATTTACCATTTGAAGTAATTCGTATCCTTACAGACTTACATTTGAGGGGATCCTGTGTCATCTGGAAAATCCTTTTGATATTACTTCCTTGACCCCAACTTGTTTGAATGATATACATAGCCACTGATCCCTTTGTTTATGCAGGCTGCTAGTCTGAGTTGTGCTGTGATGTCCGGCAATGACATGGACAGAGTTGTCCGTGAGGAACTGGGACTTCCTGATCTGACAAATTTAGGAGCTGCCGGGGGTGGCTGTATCAACCAGGGTGTGGCATACAAGACAGGGGATGGTCGGAAAATCTATGTCAAAACAAACAGCGGGTCTGAGGTTTGTTTATTATGTTATGATTCTGGATCAGGTCAATTGCCGACAATCAGGTCGCTCTGACAATCTGTAGAACAGCTGTATGATAGTAAATTAAATGTATTGCATGGAACAAATTTTCACATGTTAACTGAACAATATAGAAAAAAATTCTAAAAACGGTCTAAAACAAAATGGCACTTTTTTATAATCATCCAGACCTGGCACTCTTATTAGGGAAAATACAGTACCTAATAGACAGATACTTCAGTTGTTGTGTCTATCTATATCACACAGGCCAGACTGATGTTTGATGGGGAACTAGATATCTCAGTCATTGTTTCTTTTTATCACACAGGCCAGACTGATGTTTGATGGGGAACTAGATATCTCAGTCATTGTTTCTTTTTATCACACAGGCCAGACTGATGTTTGATGGGGAACTAGATATCTCAGTCATTGTTTCTTTTTATCACACAGGCCAGACTGATGTTTGATGGGGAACTAGATATCTCAGTCATTGTTTCTTTTTATCACACAGGCCAGACTGATGTTTGATGGGGAACTAGATATCTCAGTCATTGTTTCTTTTTATCATACAGGCCAGACTGATGTTTGATGCGGAACCAGATATCTCAGTGACAGTCATTGTTTCTTTTTATCACACAGGCCAGACTGATGTTTGATGGAGAGCTAGCTAGTCTACAAGCTATACATGACACAGGAGTCATCCGAGTACCTAAACCAATAAAGGTAAGGTCTGATCTACTTCATTCCGATATGATCAAGGTGAATATGTTATAATGTAAAATATAATTATTTTGGATTCAATGTAACCACAGCTAAAATTTGACATTTTTGGGGTACAGGTGATGGACAACCCCAGTGGTGGGGCAATGCTGGCCATGGAGTATTTAGACATCAAAAACCTGTCACATAAGGCTGGTGAATTAGGAGAATGTCTCGCTCGGTAATTAATGACTTATCTCCCTTTGTTACAACATGTTCCCATAGAGACTAATTTACTGTTGATCTTGAGTATATCAATATATTTATTAACATTCCTTTTTCTTTGTAATTTGTTTAACATTTATCAAACATAAGTTTTTCCGATGTTCCAGATTATCAATGTAATAAAAGTAGTTATTTGTTTACATTTACTCTGATGCCCATCATTCACATTAGGACCTTGGAGAATTAAAATATTTTCATAACTTAACTGTTTTTTTATGTTGTTATTGTTCCTTCTGTTATTGTGATTTTGTGTGACCATTATGTCTTTTAAATCAATATCACAAGCTCCTTACCTTTGATTTATTTCCAGACTCCATCTGTCTAACTCTGAGGCTGAGAAGAAATCGGAGAAGATGGAGGGTTATGTAGGTGGTCACTGTCAGTACGTGTCAGAGTTTGGTTTTGATGTAACAACATGTTGTGGATACCTCCCCCAGGAGAACACATGGGACAAGTCCTGGGTGGTAAGTATATAATATATATATGTGAATTCTCTTAATTGGAACTCAATCAAAGGGGTGTGATAAAATTTTGAGTTATCTAAATGTTTGAATCAAACAAGTTCTCCGGTACAAGTTAGTATTGTACTAGTGCTATAGCATAAACTGATGTAAACACAGAAGTCATCAAAATCGTTGACATTAGTTTCAAAATTATTTATTTTCATGAAATAGAAATTAATATTGAAAAATGATTTATATCACAACAATTTATTTAACACACATATGCAAAAAGAATATCTAAATACATGTTATTGTGTAAAAGAATTGTGTCTATTTGACATTGTACATAGTGCTACAAAATGTACTCAGCTGATGGAGCATATCCTTCCTTTGAATCTTTGTTATGAACATGATTGTAATTTTAAAACCTGGCCTTTGCTAAGTTATAAGTGCAAACATGTAATAAAACAATAACACTTTCATTACAGTCCTTCTATGCCAACAAACTAGATTTCCAGTTAAAAAAGATAGAAAAAGAGGTAAGAGAGAAAATAAAGGAAACTGATGAATGAAAAAAAATCATTTATTAAATATAATTGTAATATATATTAATGTACCCCTACTGATTTTAGCATCTTGTGCCCTCACATCATTATGCTAATTTAAGTACAGCGCTAATTTGATACCTCGTGGAGCGCTAATTTTAAATGTACAACTTTAAGTACACTTACATTTCATGCATATAGTATATTAAACATACTTGTTTTGCTGTGATCAAATTTTAGTATAAGATTATTTTTTAACATATAAATTAGTGCATTGGTTCACTACAACTGAAGACCTGGTTTGTTTAGATTTGTCATATTAAAAACCACGGTTATTTAAGGATGCAAAAGTCAAATAGTAATACTTAACAAAATACTAAATTAGCTTAACTGAATAACATCTTCAATACATGTAGTAGTCAAACACAAATTGAGTTACATTTTTTTAAGCAAATGCTTTTAATATATAGACAAATAGAAAATAAGGATTAGATAGTGACTGTAAACGACTTTAAATGATTTTTGTAAGATGCAAAGTTCTGCAAATTCAAAAATGTGCCGCAAATATTTGTATAAAAGGTATATATGAATGCATAATTATTAGTTAGGAGCCTTTGATCACGAATTTATATTGAATAAAATGGTTTACAGTGTAGGTGGTAATTGATACTTTGTCATTTTTCTTCGATATTGCAGATTACAATATAGTAGATTCATGATAACTGTTGTCTGATTTGTATTTTTAGTACAATGATAAACAAGCTAGAGAGCTGTGGTCAAAACTTCAGTTAAAATTGTCAGACTTCTTTGAGGGGATAACTATTCAGCCTGCTTTAATGCATGGGGACCTATGGGGTGGAAATGCTGGGGAATTGGACATCTGTCCAGGTAAGGAGTTCTCATGTTGAACAAAAAAATGTTTCTAAATTATATTTACAGTTAGAAGAATAGTTCTAAAATATTTGGAAATGTCTGATTCTCTCCTGAATGGGATGTTTTTTAGTTTTATCCCTTGGTAAAGCATTGATAATATTTGCTTCTAATATTACAATATTTCATTTAAATAAACAATGAAGACATACTTTTAAAAGTATATCTTATCCCCTAAGTTTGCCCATTGTCAGTCTAATTTAGCCGTATGTTAAATTTTGATGTCCCACATATCTCGATTAGCTGAATGTGTTAGTGATGTAGCTCTATGAATTTGGTAATTTATATGTGTTACAAATATCACAATGCTTTCAACATATATCAATCTAAAGCAGTCATCATGATTTTTATTTCCCTTTTACATCATATATAGTGAAGGCTATACTTCTTTATTCATGGCTGTTGATGGCATAGTCAGCAAAACTTTCTTGCAGATCTCTTTTGACGAAATTAAAAATAAGGCAAGGAACTCTTAAGACCATGTAGAAATATTTAATGATAGGACATGCGTTGATAATGATAATAGTAATTGGCCGTGTTGAATGAAGTGCCGTAAGTTGGGATATTTTGGCGTCTATTTTTATATCAACGGATGATCATAAATTTAAAGGTTTATTTGTATTCCACAACGCAGCAACCCATTTTGTCTAGATCCCACAACAATAAAAAACTGACTTGGTGATTTTTGAAGTAATATTGATACAAAGAAAACTCTTTGAAATATAAAAATTATTGCTCATCAATAGAAATGACACTGAAGTACATGTTTGCACAATGTAAGAGTTACCAGAAGCTCACTTGACAGAACATACCTCAAAAGTAGAGTTGTAACACGTGAAGAGAAAATGTAGAAGCCAGACCTGGATTCGAATCCAGAACATCCGAGCACAAGCCGGATGCTTTCCAACAAAGTTTCCTGGTCACCAATGATTGACCAATCCCGCTACAGAGAAATTTACTGAAAGGGTGTGTTCACATATCAAGTAGTTAATAAAATGTAGCTATATATCTAGTGATCGGTATATACCAACTATTAAATAATAGTCTTAGTGTATTAATAATCTCTGGCGCTTTTAAGTCAAACGCCACATAGGCCAAACTATGACCACATCCAAAATATCCCAATTAACGGTAATACCTGCTTAGTATACACTTTAATGACATAATCGTTTGCTATGAACAATATTTTGTAGAAATATAAAAAGTTGTTTGTTTCGTTGCAGTTGTATTTGATCCTGCAAGTTTCTATGGACACTCAGAATATGATCTAGCCATAGCACAAATGTTTGGTGGCTTCAGCGATCGATTTTTCCAGTCCTATTTCAAATTATTACCTAAACAGCCTGGATACTCAGATAGACTAGATCTCTACAAATTATTCCACTACTTAAACCACTGGTATGTTTATTATGTGACAACACATGTACGATGCAACTTCAATTATGATTCAAATACTGATGTTCATCACATCTTGCGTTTTGGCGTGTGTACTACGTATACATTGCCAATATATTTTGATACTTGATATAAATATCATACACCTAATAAAATCTTTCATTAATTCTGGCTTACTTCCATCTGGTACTATTCATCACTCTATCATTTGGTGTGTGGACTTTATTGGAATATTGTTGTTATTTGTAAGACAATTACATAGCTTACAATAAAATCCTTCATTGATTCTGGCTCACCTTCATCTCAGCTGTTGCATCCCTAGGATTTTGACAAATGTGTACCGAGCCTTGCGATCGACCTCCTTGGATTTGGTTGTGGCCATATTATCTTCATTCTAACTTTGACCCATACCCTTCCCAATGTACGCCTTGTAATCGATCTCCCTGGGTATGATTGTGGTCATGTTACCTTCATTCTAACTTTCATCCATACCCTTCCTAATATACGCCTAGTGACCGACCTCCCTAGAAATGATGGTGGCCATTTTATCTTCATTCTAATTTTGACCCACACCCTTCCCAATGTACGCCTTGTGATCGACCTTCGTGGATATGTTGATGACCATATTATCTTCATTCTAACTTTTGACCCATACCTTTCCCAACGTACGCCTTGTGATCGACCTCCCTGGATATGATGATGGCCATATTATCTTCATCGTAACTTTCATCCATTACCTTCCCAATGTACGCCGTACGATCGACCTCCCTGGATATGATGGTGGCCATATTATCTTCATTCTAACTTTGGTCCATACCTTTCCCAACGTACGCCTTGTGATCGACCTCCCTGGATATGATGATGGCCATATTATCTTCATCGTAACTTTCATCCATTACCTTCCCAACGTACGCCGTACGATCGACCTCCCTGGATATGATGGTGGCCATATTATCTTCATTCTAACTTTGGTCCATACCCTTCCCAATGTTCGCCTTGTGATTGACCTCCCTGGATATGATGATGGCCATATTATCTTCATGCTAACTTTCATCCATACCCACCCAAATGTATCTCTTTTCTGGCTGATAAGCTAACTTTACCAGATGTTAAATTTACAATTGAAAAAACTGGCAGTTGTAATTTTGTTTTTCTGTTGTGGTGAGAGATAAAAAAAAAACAAATATTACGATATTAATAATAGACTTGAGATGTCCGATGGTCTTCTCGACACTCTTGGTGTAATTTTGACTGTCGTTATATTCACTCTGAAATACATTTTTGTCAGAGCAAAATTAAAAAAACAAAAATGAATGTTCTGTGTGCGACCATAGATGACGGGTAGCTTATTCCTCAGATCTTTGATTTACATCAGAAGAATCGATAAACGATTAAACACTTTTATATCTCATCATATTAAATCACTAATATAATAACTGATATTAAATGTGCGACGTTGGCAACGTTGACATCGTTGATGCACGACCACAGGTACCTAGCTCGCTGACAAAAATATACATATGTCTTATATATACTCATAAGCATATGTTTTTGTCAGCCAGCTAAGTACCTGTGGGCACGAGGTGATGTTTCAAAAGTGTCTCATCGTGCTATTTTGCTAACATTGCTGGAGTACATACTTTATAACCAAATTTTTCTCATAACAATCATTGATATCTTTATCGCATTTTTCATCTATTGTGTCCAAATCATCTCAGATTATACCTTGTAGTTCTGAATAATCCATCTGCAGTTACCTGTTCCAATATCACTCACATTGAACTGTCAAACTATTGTACTTCCTGGTGCCATCAGTTCCTTTCACTATCCTGCTCATAAGCCTGGTACCTACTGCCTCTATCTCTATAGACCACGACCATCTCATTGAATTGCTATTTACTCGTTTTTTCTTCAGAATATCACGCTGGTCCCATATGCAATATTATAAATGCACGTCAGTCTAGTTATACTGCTCGCCTATATAGTAATCACACTTGTCTCTCTGTCGTTGGACACTCGATCGAGACGTTATCACAATAGAGTCACAAGAAGAGATATGTCTCATGGTTTCATCTTCCTGGAATCAAATAAATTACTTAAATGAAAATTAGAAGTTTACAAATATAAGACTGTATTCGCAGATAGATGTACTAGTAATAACTTTTCTCGCTAGGATTATGTATACAGTTCTTCATCCTATATCATCCCATTTTGTTTAATATTCCATTACAGGAACCACTTTGGAACTGGCTACAGAGGGTCAAGTATTTCTATCATGAAGAAGCTTGTGAAATAATCAAATATTAACTATATGGTTGGCCATTTATGATGTACATGTACCTGACTTCGTGTTCAGTTATTCAATACGCATTTTGACAACGGGCTTATCAGTATTTCGTATCCACAAAAAATCGAAATACTATAAAAATGGCCAAATGCAAAATACATGGCACTGTCCAAAGCAATAGCCCTTTTAATTTGTACACATTCAGATACTGAAGAAGGTAACCATATAAAATGAAAAACGTTTAATTAAGATAGAAATTTTAATGTAAAATATAGATGCTGCTGGCAAAAATATTATGCATCTCTTTCTCAGTTGTGCTTGTTTTTCTTTGAAATGAAATTTATTATAAAGGATATGTTTACATTACAATTGCTTGTACGTGCGATGTGCCTATTGTCTTTGAGGCCACCACTGTGTAGTTACTGTCTTTTGGACTTAAAAATCGTGTTGATATTACGTTTATAGTTTGTTGGATTTTGGATAATAAACTAATAAAAAACATTTACTGCCCTAGAAACCATTAAATGTATGTTAATCTGTAGTATTATTACCGATTATCTTAACGCTGAACAGTATTGTTTTAAGCCTCTGTCAATGAAACTTTAGTGTTTGTCTCCGTCTTTCTGTCTGTCCAGATATCCAGATGAACTGGCTCCAGACGATAACAGGAGAACTGATTGAAGTATTCTGTTAAAACTTCATATGACGGTAGCTCATTGTGAAATATATGTTGGGTTTTAATTCGAGGTCAAAAGGTCAAATGTAAAGGTCACTGTCTCTACAATATGTTGTTTCGGCCAATGTAATAACTACACATATAGCTGGGATCATCAATATTGTTTCAGCAATCACGGAATGTTTGTTTAATGTAGAACTATTATATAATACTGGTTTGTATGCAATACGTAATTACGTTTTGCAGCGTCAGCATGTCCATTTGAATTTCATCATAAATATTCACAACTATGGTAATTTTGTCTTTTATCAGATTATTTTATTATAGGCAGTTTATGGCCCAAATAATTGTCATAATCTATTTGATGATGCTCTAGCGACTCTTTGTTTTATTGCATTATAAAATGTTAATTCATGTGAGACGATAGTGTTGTAATGTATGTTTCTCAGTCTCTAATCTAACAATTAAATTTTGTAAATTAAAGTGTCTCCAATCAGACTTAGAGTAAGTAATGATTTTAAAAATACGTTTATCTTATATTCACGGTGTTTTAATTCTACGTATGTATATGATGTTTATTCATTCTTATCATAAAAAACACAGCATGGGTTAAAATTTTTCGCTATGATGTTCAAATGGCTTTGTTATCATCTTGCTTGCTACATTCTTGCACATGTGTTTCTTAATATTCGCAATATTGAGAAAGGGTATAAACAGAAAACGGTCTATTAATTTAAATTTAACGCATTAAAGACAGTTCAATATTTCACATATAAATAAGCAGTTTCAGGCTTACTTAAAACACCGTCCCATTTTGTGTTAATATTGGAATGTTCACATTCCGCTTTACTTTTGAACGGTTACACTAAACATAAAGTATGATTAATTTAGGTCTTTATTCCTCCAATATTTGAAGAATTACGGTGGATATATATGCATGTATCGTTATTACATGAACAGAAAAACAAAAGAAATTAAGTAAGATAATATTAAAGCTGACAATGCAAGTTAAAATTATTAAAATCATTGGTTTTAAGATAAGTGCACTCGTTGTTCTAGAATCGTTTATGAGACATTCCCCGGTTGAGGACAGCCATTTTTGTTTTACATTCCGACGACTCACCGACCCCTATATAAAGCGCGTGAATCGACACACGTGCGCTCATTCATGTACCCATACTCCTAGCAGTCCACAGTATATATCACCTACAAATAGGTAAACAAAACCCTCACCTGCAAAATTATATGGGACTTTTTTTTTAGCAAGAAATCATGTCAACTCCTCTAACGGAAAAATACGGTAGTACAAATAATGCAAGGCAATGGTCCTCACTATAACAAATATGTCTTTAAATTTCAGTTAGACTGCCGAGGAACACTGATATTTGACCTTACCTTGAGGAGTTGGTAAATAAACCAGACGTGGTAGACGTGTACTTGGTAGTCATTGAAAAACTCGATGAAAAATGATAATAGAGTGATAGTAATGCATGACAACGGCGGTCTAGCAAAGAATGCGCCACTGTCTCATACATAATCATTTAATCAATAGATATATGAAATAGATTTTTTCACAAATAAATATAAATGCTATGAATTGTAATTATTTTTGCATATAATGTCACAAAGTAATGATCAAATAAGTTTTTTTTTGTTTACAACGTATTGAGTGATTTTCCTTATTTACATTATTTTTCACCGTACAAGTACCTAATATGGTATTTATCAACAGCTTGGTGGACAGGATTGTTATGATTAAGATTGTTATTGTTACGATAACATTGGTGTCTAAAGGAATTTGTATGCATTCATGTTGCTAAGTGAAAAGATATGAATTTATTGAATGATATGTCGGATAAGTTTGCCATTTTGTAATAGAAAATATAAAATGTCAATATTCAGAATACAAAATGTTTTTTTTTTCATGACTTTAAAGAGAAATGTGTGTAACAATGTCTTTGGGAGAAATATTCTCGCATGTGCCCTTTCGCGTTGTGATTAAGTCTCGTAACCAAATGATCACTTCAATATCAATTGCAAGGTCATTTATCATTACGGCACTAGACTAACACTCTCCTGGATGACATC
Source organism: Argopecten irradians (assembly GCF_041381155.1). NCBI lineage: Eukaryota > Metazoa > Mollusca > Bivalvia > Pectinida > Pectinidae > Argopecten > Argopecten irradians. The sequence continues at coordinate 25,122,067 of NC_091142.1, read as the reverse complement.
GCCAAACCATACTGTATCCCAGCCTTTTTCATGCAATCGAAATTCGCGGAAGATCATAATTAGCGAAAGTAAAACACTGCGTAAATGTCTCTAATACATAGAAACCGGCACAAATTAAAAACGCGAAATTAAATTGCCGCGAAAAGAGGATGGTTTACAGCAAATATGCTTATAACACAACCGTATCTGATGAAGGGACATGTATGGTTATTCATTTGCAGTTTAATTAATTAGCAAAATACACAAACGAATGACCGAAAAGTTTAAGCTTACTTTTCGTTTTTCATCCATCTTAATAAATCATGGATATGCCCAAACGTTTTGATGCAAGGCCAAGCTGGCAGTGAGTGTCTTTATATATGGATATGGAAGAGTGAGCACAAAGTACAGCTCATATCAATTCCCATCAACCGAGATATATACATCGACGAAATATTTTTAGGTTGCCCTATTGTCATTGCGCTTCGTTTGTACTCGTTCACATGCGTGAACTATTGTTCCAGCCAATAAAGTGTCCGAATCAACTACATACTGTTTGTACAAACATAGACGTGTGTGCATGTATACAGGTACGTTGTGTGTTGTACCTAATCAGCACACGATATCATACAAAAATATCTTCTCCCCATGCAAGATATATTCACCTTACTAAGGCCTGGATGTACAAAAACAGCAATGCTAAAAGTAGACACATGACACCCTTTTAGAAGTATCTGCTTGATTGATAATTTTCAATTTCATATTCATGAGGTTATACAAACGCGCCGTACAGATAAACACACATGAGTGATTTAGGTGACGAGTATGAACACAGTCTGTTTATTTCTAAATTTGTACCGAAACCGAAAGAACGCGGAGGACTGCTTTTCACGGAAAGATTAAGGTTATTTTTGCAACAAGCGTGCAGTAATTTAATATGGAGAATGAGGAGGAATTAACCGATCTGCTAAAGGAAAAACTCGATTTGAGCAGTATGACATTTATAGAAGACCGGAATGGACTTATTAGCGAAGGGAAAGTATATCAAACGGTTGGAGTGAACAGAATTTTTGTTAAAGTTAATAGGAAGCAAGGGGTAAGTAAGCGACTATATAACATTTAAAAATCAAATAATGTTCTATCGAAGTAGAAACATAATATTGTCGCGGGATTAGACTGAGTCGATTAACAGTGACCAGATAACTTTTAAATTGGTTGAGCATCACACCAATTTTCGGAGATCCAGTGGATGTAGCCCAGTTTGCAACATAATGAAATGATGTCGGATCCTGTAAGTGTGTATTTTAATCAGTTTAACACACATAACGGGCATCTGTGCAATTTTTCTACCGAAATATCGAATGATAAATCAACCGTTGAATCCTATAATATAACAATATGCCAGTGCAAGGATACTTTTCAATGGTGAGTAGGGTGGGGCGTGTCAAAGTGTGTAAGAATGATTTGGTCATGGCATTCTACATTGTACCTGCACAAATCTTGCTTTATAAAATAGCTATTGTAATTTTAAATATCTCAACATTGTCATCAAGGTTGCAATTTATATCATAATGAACAATGATATATGATTTGAATTAATTAAGCAAATGTTGACTATGATTCATTGATTATTTATCTTCATTTGGTTTACATGTCATATCAATGTATATTGATGTATTAATCCTTGAACTGGTGTTTCATGGTGTCATACATCAGACCAGGAATAAAAGTAAACCTTTGTTTACAACTGTTAAGCTGTATTTTGTACTTTAAAGGCACGGCTCATGTTTGAAGGTGAGGTTACCAGTTTGAAGGCTTTGAAAAATGCAGACCAAGTTCGAGTGCCGGATCCCATTAAGGTATATACACACAAGCACCCAGTAATGACATATTTTCGCCGGCCAAAAATTCCCGATTTAGACTTAAAACGTGTTAAGTTGACTATGCTAGATCACCGAAGGTATTTTACACGCCAAACCATGTCAAAAACATGACAACCAATGCTTAGATATCCCATCATTTCACTTCGTACTGACGGAGTACTGAAGGGAAGTAACTCTAATAAAAATGGAATAATTCCTGTTATACGGTATATAATAAACTTATGGGGAGGGTACCCAAAGTAACCATATAGTACTACCTGTTATAATCTTCTGTCTGAACAGATAGTCGACATCCCTACTGGTGGTGCGGCGCTGGCTATGGAGTTTATAGACTTGACCGAGATCTCCAGTCAGCATGAAGTCCTAGGACACAAACTGGCACGGTAAGATACCATTCTATGCAAAATATCAATGGTAAATGGTTAATGACAATATCATTTAATTTGTACGTGATATCTGCTTATGGATTCCGTTATCTTCAACAAAAAATTAAGTAAAAGAAATACGTATGCACGTAATTTTGTGGTACATTAATCAAACATAAATTGCAAAATGTTTTTGAATGTTTCCTATGGCAAATGTGGAAAATATTTTCATCGTGTTTTCGTCACAATAACGCTATACTTTGATGATATGTTTGACCACAATTTTATATTCATACCTTTATACTTAAACATACTGTGGACCCAAAGCCTATTGTCATCACACCATGATGCCAAAACTTCATATTTGAGCAACTGTTTCCGTGCATCGAGGTTTTGCATTACAGGTTGCAAGCTGTAACTTGCCATCTGATTCGACTTTTGATCACATTTATTGAAATTCATATCTGTTCTATTACCTTAGCTTGTCATTATAGTGGATCAAAGTTTGACACATTTATTTTTCAGACTACACCTCCATAATGACATATTAAGGAGACGCTCTCTAGCGAAAGAACGTACTATAGGTGACTACGAACGAAGTCCTAGAGGCGTGGATAAGTTCGGATTCGACGTTACAACGTGTGTGGGATTTATACCTCAGCCTGTGACTTGGTCTGAGGACTGGACGGTAAGGGTTTTCACTGGCATAAACCCTGGCTCCTCTAATATTGCGTCAGTTATGAATCGAGTTTAGTAGGAAATTATGGAATGATGAATGGCAACTGGGTAACTGCAAACTTGTTAAAACATGCTAGCGCTTTAGTCTAATGAACTTAATTTGTCGTTAATCAGTTGGTATCTATTCTCCTATACTTGTGAACTAAATAAAATTCAATGCTAATATTTACATCTGATGATAATTTTTTAATACTTGTGAGAGACTTTGTATCTATAATGAATAAACAAATCACTGACACGACAATTGTGACATGACAATATCCAGATGACAGTTTATTTACTGAACAATGCCTACTGCATTTGGTAATGATACGCAGTGGGGTTGGAGTAAAAATGTTAATACATTTTGTATATAGCTTTCTTACGATTAGGAATTAGAATTAGATAGAAATTCGATAAAAAATAATTTTTGACAAAGAATTTTATTTATTTTCTACGGTAGAATAAGATTAGCACTATTAGTGTATATAGGAAATATGGCGGTTGTATTCTACTGCAGGCTATCTTCTCTGGGTTACCTCAACCGAATAGTGACTTAGGCGTATTTTCTGGCTTTCGGCATTCGTTTACCATTACTTATGACAACATCACAAAGAAAATACCGGTCTCTACAAAATACAAACAAATCCTTTAAAACAAACGTACATGTATTGATGTCCGGATAATGTTTTCAATCGTAGATGACTATAAACAGTGATAAATATTTTAAACTGCCACATGACAATCATTTACATAAAAGTATCGAGTACTAGTAATTTAATGTTTCTAATGTTTACAGCAAATTACAATAATATCTATTTATTTAACGGATACAATAATAATATATGTTTCTTCTTTTAGATTTACTTTTCAAACTTACTTGAATACCGGATTAGGTTGATTGAACTCGAAGCTTCCTCAGTAGTCGATAAGGTAATAGTGGCTTCGTCCTTTTCTATCCTAACTATAACCTGGAATCTTTAAATTATTTCGTTTTGCCTTCGAACAGGATTCTCTTGGTTAAATTATGTAACATTACTTTCGATGTGAATGATTAAGTTTATTTCTATGCATCAGATATCTAGAGATTAATTGAAAGAAATTCCAAATTTTTATTTGAGAAATTTGGTTGTTCAGCTAACCGTCACTTGAACATTGTCTTATAAGTTCGAGTATGTCGTCAACAACGATTACATTCTAAATGAACATGGCTAAAGAAAGCAATAAGATTTGCTTTTTACCGGGTGAGTCTCAACCCTTCAAACGTATTGATTGAAAATTCATGAAACATGCATTGATTTGCGATCCGCATCTTTATTCCCAAGTTGTTATCGTGTACAATGTGTCATCACATTTAAGGATACATAGTGTTCTGATCAAACATAATTCATATTTTCATCTTTTCACTTTGATAGATCATGAATATTGAAAATTTTGGTAAACGTTAGGGTTTGCTTGCATTATGAAGGTGCGGGATTGATTTAGAAGGATATAATTGTTTCATCGCTGAATAGCATAAAGCGATTGGGGATAGAGGTAAACTGTCTTACCCACGATCATAGCCACTAGACCAGCCGAATGTCAAATTTGTTAGCTCACCTGGTCCGAAGGACCGAGGTGAGCTTATGGGATACCGCAGCGTCCGGCGTCCGTCGTCCGTCGTCCGGCGTCCGTCGTCCGTCGTCCGTCAACAATCGACTTCTTCTCCATAACCGCTGGTCGAATTTCAACAAAATTTGACTGGTAGCATCCTTATGGGCTACTAACTGAAAATTGTACAAATGATGGGACTGATCCCCCGGGGGCCTGAGGGGCGGGGCCAAAAGGGGTCAATTTGGCTATTTCCATATAAACGACTTCTTCTCTGAAACCAAGCATGGGATAGCACCCATAATGCAATGGTAGCATCCTTATACGGTGGGGATTCAAAATTGTACAAATGATGGGGCTGACCCCCCAGGGGCCTGAGGGGCGGGGTCAAAAGGGTTCAATTTGGCTATTTCCATATAAACGACTTCTTCTCTGAAACCAAACATGGGATAGCACCCATAATGCAATGGTAGCATCCTTATAGGGTGGGGATTCGAAATTGTACAAGTGATGGGGCTGACCCCCCGGGGGTCTGAGGGGCGGGGTCAAAAGGGGCCAATTTGGCTACTTCCATATAAACGACTTCTTCTCTGAAACCAAACATGGGATAGCACCCATAATACAATGGTAGCATCCTTATAGTGTGGGGATTCAAAATTGTGCAAATGATAGGGCTGACCTCCCGGGGGCCTGAGGGGCGGGGCCAAAAGGGTTCAATTTGGCTATTTCCATATAAATGACTTCTTCTCTGAAATAAAGCATGGTATAGCACCCATAATGCAATGGTAGCATCCTTATAGGGTGGGGATTCAAAATTGTGGAAATGATAGGGCTGACCCCCGGGGGCCTGAGGGGCGGGGTCAAAAGTGGTCAATTTCCATATAAATGACTTTTTCTCTCAACTTAACATGGGATTACGCTAATATTGCAATGGTTACATCCTTATAGAGTTTGGATTCAATATTTTGCAAATGATGGGGCTGACCCCCCGGGGGCCTGAAGGATGCGGTCAAAAGGGGTTAATTTAGCCATTTCCATATAAACAACTTCTTCTCTGCAACTAAGAACGGAAGAGCACTTATAATGCAATGGTAGCATCCTTATAGGGTTGGGATTTGAAATTGTACAAATGATACATGCTGGGATGAAGGGCTACCAAGTTTGTTCAAATGAATGACCTTGACCTTCATTCAAGGTCACAGGGGTCAAATAGGCTAAAAGATTTTAAACAACTTCTTGTGAATAACTAAGAGGCCTAGAGATCTGATATTGGGTCTGTGGCATGCTAGAATAAATGGCTACCAAATTTGTTCAAACAGATGACCTTGACTTTCATTCAAGGTCACAGGGGTCAAATAGGCTAAAATCGTTAAATAAGTAGCCTAGAGACCTGATATTGGGCCTGTGACATGCAGAGATGAATGGCTACCAACCTTGTTCAAATGAAGGACAATGACCTTCATTCAAGGTCACAGGGGTCAAATAGGGTAAAATCTTTAAATGACCTCTTGTGAATAACTAAGAGGCTTAGAGATCTGATATTGGGTCTGTGGCATGCTAGAATAAATGGCTACCAAATTTGTTCAAACAGATGACCTTGACTTTCATTCAAGGTCACAGGGGTCAAATAGGCTAAAATCGTTAAATAAGTAGCCTAGAGACCTGATATTGGGCCTGTGACATGCAGAGATGAATGGCTACCAACCTTGTTCAAATGAAGGACAATGACCTTCATTCAAGGTCACAGGGGTCAAATAAGGTAAAATCTTTAAATGACCTCTTGTGAATAACTAAGAGGCTTAGAGATCTGATATTGGGTCTGTGGCATGCTAGAATAAATGGCTACCAAATTTGTTCAAACAGATGACCTTGACTTTCATTCAAGGTCACAGGGGTCAAATAGGCTAAAATCTTTAAACGACTTCTTCTCAAGAACAAAAAGTTCCAGGGTACTCATATAGGGTCTGCGGCATGCTTGGATGAAGGGCTATAAAGTTTGTTCAAATAAATTATCTTGACCTTCATCAGGTCAAATAGGCTAAAAAAACTTAAAGGCCTATAGAGACCTGATATTGAGCCTGTAACATGAATGACTACCTTGAGACTGGAAATTGGATTTGCAGCATGGTGGGGATCAAGGAACCTTCATTCATGGTCTAATTCATTAAATATATCAGGACCTGCACTTCTTCCAATAAATGAGTTTTTTTGGATTGCCTAAACTGTGTGCCACTTCTTTATTCTTTGAGGTGTTGTATTGTGCCAATAGTCAGATGACCGTTAAGGCCCATCGGCCTCTTGTTCATAACCTAATGGAATTTGTCCCGTTTAAAGGTAACAACAAGAGTTATCTTCCCTTTCTCTTCTATTCATTTCATCCGCGACACTCCTTCAGGTGTCGCCCAACTAGTACAAATGATAGGGCTGACCCCCAGGGCCTTAGACAGCAATAGATGCGAGTTCAAAAAGGTCAATTAGGCTACTACTTTCATATAAATTACTTTGTCTCTGAACCTATGTATTGGATAGCATATTTGTATGGTATCAATAGCATCATTGTATGGTTGTGATTCAAAATTAAACTTTGGGAGTCAATTTTGCCTATTTTTCTAATTGTCAGAGTCTTGTGATAATTACTAACAAAAAAACCAGGTGAGCGATACAGGCCCTCTGGGCCTCTTGTTCTTAAATGCATTTCATTTAAGTGAAATGTTAAATGTGTAAAGAGTACATCCTCGATACTCCAGGGGTTACTGTTGTCACTGTTTTCAGATAAGGAATCCATGGGGATGAGGGAAAACTGTCACCCCTTTGCAGCGTTATATATGAAAGACATTGTATATATATTTCTTTTGCAGTGTAGATGTTGTGGATTTTTTCCGTTAATCCATACAGTTTGTTATCTCATGTGTTTCTAATTTAAGTAAATGCTTTCTCTGTACTATGTTACAAGGAAATCGCTCGACAAGTGCGCGAACTGTGGACAGATATACTGAGATTTTTACCTGGTTTATTTCGAGACTTGGACATCAAACCTTCGCTGCTTCATGGTGATCTCCACAGGTACAATGCAGGGGAGACAACTCTTGATGGACCAGGTATGTCCACTGCTGTAATATAGATCTATATACTAATATCTCTTATAACATTCTAACGTATATATATTCTGGTAAACTTAATGTTTGATTCAAGATTTTCAGTAAATCACGTGAAAATGTGTTACATGCATGCATGGTATCTAAAGAAGTAGGTAGGCATGGCAAGGTAGACATCCAACGAGAAAGGCATACAACAAGTCCATGTATACAACGTTTAATGTTTTACAATGTTCAATTGAAAGTAATTTACTTTCGTAGAAAAGTTGCTAAATTATTCATAACTGGTTTTTCATTACTTCAGCGGTCCATTGATTTAGCGTCTTCACACTAGTTGTGGTAGTAACTAATATAATAGTTCTATCTAGTCATTGAGAATCATTGTATTGTAATAAAGCACGTAATGCTACATTATAAGCTTCGATATGGGTTCAAGTTGTGAATTATTGCATGGATTTTTGTCAAAATGTTTCAGTGAAAGCGATATATAAGTTTTGTATGCGTGGTCACTGTTGCCCGCATCATGTCGGAAATTAAAAGTGTGCAATAACATTAACGACAATCGCTACAAATAGTGTAGAAAAAGGGAACTAATTAAGGACTATTAAGTGAGGCTAAGTCTGTGACATAACCACGAACCAAAATATGACATATATGTATCGTTCTACATTCCTTATGAAACATTTACAAATGGAGTGGTATCACTTTGGGCCGTTTTACGGCCATTCATTGATAAGCAAAATATTTTGCATGAAGATACCTTAAGGTCAGCTGCATATTGAATGCTATTAAAAAAATCCTATTTTTTCTGTGCTCATGGTTATAATTGCAGAGGTCAAATGGTGAAAATTCACATTTATTTAAGTCCTAATTAATTAAATATTATGATAGAGATATTATTTTTTGCAGATTTTGCCTGTAAATATTGGGTTTGTGGAGTTCAGTTCAGAAAATTGATGAAAAATTCAAAAAGTAGGTCATAGTGACCTAGTTAATGTTTAGTACTGCATAAGGATCTTGACATAACTGCTTAATATTAATTCATCGGGTAACATTGGCTAGGTCACGTGCATAAATTAGGTCTTATTCAATGAATGGTATCATCTGTCCACTAAGCATATGCTGTTTTCCTATGTTTAGAGTAGGAATTTAAATTATTTAGACTTGTTTTATGAGCTTAATATCAGAATTATGCCTGCTGCCCCACTGCCTGATCGTGAAAGGCGACTTAATTTGGAATCTTAATTTCACGGTTATTGAGATAAAATATTTAATTTTTTCAACTATTTCAAAGCTTTAGAGTAATGTTTAGCACTTGATTTGTATTTGGTCAGATCTCCTTAAGATTATTACATCCTAACGTCACATTTGCTGGGTCCCGTGTATAAATTAGGTTACATTCAATGAATGTTATTGTCTGTCAACTAAGTATCTTCTGGATTTTTCATGTTAAAAGCAAGTGTTTTAGCTATTTAAGTTTATTGTTTATTAAGAGAAAATATTAAGCAACACCTACATTACAAGTATGATGTTAGAATTGTGCCTGCTGCCTCATTGCATGATCGGAAAAGGCGATCAAATCTGGGATCTCAATTCTAGTGGCTACCTAGATCAAAATATATTGGATTTCTGTCTCAAATATCACTCAGAAGGTTTCTTTCTCATGAAAACTTTCCTGTCACTAAAAATGCTTGAGATTGTCTAATAGAACAAACTTAAATAGCTTAAACACTTGCTTTATATATAGAAATTACAGAAGATACATAATTGACAGAATATACCTTTCATTTAATATGACCTAATTCATCCCCGTCACCCAGCTCATATGACCGTAAGCTGTCATCATCTTAACCAGATCATTATAGAACCTTATCACTCTGAAGGTATGGAATGGAAGAAAATGTAAACTGTTTTCATCTAGGTAGCAATGAAATTTTAAGATTCCAAATTAAGTCGCCTTTCACGATCAGTTGCTCGAAATTAAGCTCATAAAACAAGTCTAAATGATTTTAAATCCTGCTTTAAACATGGGAAAACAGCATATGCTTAGTAGATATATGATACCATTCGTTGAATATGAACGGATTTATGCATGTGACTAGCCAATGTGACCCTAGGATGTAAATCATCTTAATCAGGTCATGTCAAGTACTAAACATCAATTTCAAGCTATCAAATCTTTGAAAAATCTTAGTTTTGAACAAAAATATTAAAGTTTTTAATGCTAAGATAGAATAAATGCTTAACTCGGTCACTGTAACCTTTGAACTTTTCATCAGTTTTTTTAACTGAACTTCACAAACCTAATATTTACAGGCAAAATCTGCAAAAAATGTTATTTCTATTCTAATATTTAATTAATTAGGACTTAAACAATGAAAATGTGAGATTTTTCTTCTTTGAGCTTTGACATCTGTTGTTACCATGAGCGCAGGAAAATATAGAATATTCTGAAAAGCATACAATATGTAGCTGACCCTAAAGGATCTTCATGCAAAATAATTTGCTTATCACTGAGTGGTCGTAAAACGGCCCAAAGTGATACTCCTCCCTTCACGACATTGTTAAGTATTTTGATTGATGCCGTTGAAATTTCAAATCGTTGATCAATACGATTAAGCAAGTACAACATGTAAGCTGTACCCATACCCGAGCCAAAGTCACGCAATAATAACCACTGAGGAGTTGATGGAATTATTTTTAGACAAGAACATGCATCTAATAAGGTAAACACACTACGTACATATTGTAACAGCGATTTGAGTAGTTCTAGACAAAACATCATTTACTATGCTGGCAAGGGCCAGGACTCGCCATACAAGACATCCGACCAATATGTCTAATGGCGGACAGTAAGCGAGTTTGAACATTTCACTTACATTTCACTACAGTTGGCTATTCTGGCATATCACAGTAAAACCAACTAATCTAATTTCTATTAGAAGTGGTTTGTTTCCTAGATATGTGCAAATTTTAATGTAATCTTAGACATGTCTCTTTAAAAACAAATTTCGCTTGGCCATAGTTATTGTTAGCTATCGGACATGTAATAATAGAAAATCATTGAAGTTCGCGATAGTGTTACCTGTGTGTTAATATCCTATAGTAGGGATGGTGAAGGTAATCATTCTTAAGATATTTTAGAGATGCTCCACCGCCGACAGAACATACACCATACACATCATTTGAATAATGATTGGTGTTTTCTCATGTAAATGTATGTCTAACTAACACACAAATATAATCTAAAATAACTTTTTGTTTTTGGTGGATGCCCAATCAGTATCGACTTTGTCGGGACGCAATAAATGATTTTAATATTTTTATCTTGAAGTAAAATAAGACTCTCAATCTGTTCAATGTTAGAGTAACATTTGTAACTGAAAGACAATACTATTAATGAATGCAGAATGTATGTCTATATTTAAAGATGAATTGGAAACGACTTAAATAGGTGTAGCCTGATGCCCAATCCATTTAATGTATATAATATCAATAAAATCTTGTTGAAATTGAAGGAAAATACTTGTTCGTCTGTTCCATTTTTATAGAGAAAACATAACTTCAGTAGAGTAGTATCTTTAAATATTTATTATTCGCTGAAAACCAGATCACCATTTTCTACAATATTTGATATACGAAACCACACAGCTCCAGGAATTGCATTGAGGGTTTATTGGAATTTTTAATGATTCTCAGACCTTTGTCATTATACCAATTACATTTTTAGGTCATCTGACCGAAGGTCAGGATGACCTATTGTCATCGTGTTTCGTCCGTCGTCGTGCGCCGTGCGCCGTGCGCCGTGCGCCGTGCGCCGTGCGCCGTGCGTCGTGCGTAAGACTATTTATACAAAAGCCTACTCTTCCTTAATCCTTGGATGGATTTCATCCATATTTGGTTTGAAACATCATTGGGGAAGGACAATCATATATTATATAAATGAGCCTGGTCCGACCCCTAGGGGCTGAGGGGTGGGGCCCCAAAAGGGCAAATTTTCTTATTTTAAGCTTTAAAATCCTACTCCTCCTTCATCCTAGGGTTGATTTCATCCATATTTGGTGTGAAACTTCATTAGGGAAGGACAATCATATTTTATATAAATGAGCCTGGTCCGACCCCTAGGGTCAGAGGGACTGGGCCCCAAAAGGGCAAATTTTCTTAATTTTAGCTTTAAAATCCTACTCCTCCTTTATCCTTGGATGGATTTCATCCATATTAGGTGTGAAACATTATTAGGGAAGGACAATCATATTTTATATAAATGAGCCTGGTCTGACCCCTAGGGGCGGAGGGGCGGGGCCCCAAATGGGCAAATTTTCTTAATTTAAGCTTTAAAATCCTACTCTTCCTTCATCCTTGGATGGATTTCATCCATATTTCGTTTGAAACATCATTGGGGAAGGACAATCATATTTTATATAAATGAGCCTGGTCCGACCCCTAGGGGCTGAGGGGTGGGGCCCCAAAAGGGCAAATTTTCTTAATTTTAGCTTTAAAATCCTACTCCTCCTTTATCCTTGGATGGATTTCATCCATATTAGGTTTGAAACATTATTGGGGAAGGACAATCATATTTCATATAAATGAGCCTGGTCTGACCCCTAGGGGCGGAGGGGCGGGGCCCCAAATGGGCAAATTTTCTTAATTTAAGCTTTAAAATCCTACTCTTCCTTCATCCTTGGATGGATTTCATCCATATTTCGTTTGAAACATCATTGGGGAAGGACAATCATATTTTATATAAATGAGATAGGTCCGACCCCTAGGCGCAGAGGGGCGGGTCCCCAAAAGGGTAAATTTTCTTTATTTTAAGCTTTAAAATCCTATTCCTCCTTCATTCTTGGATGAATTTCATCCATATTTGGTGTGAAACATTATTTGGGAAGGACATTCATATTTCATATAAATGAGCCTGGTCCAACCCCTAGGGGCTGAGGGATGGGCCGCAAAAGGCCACATTTTTATTTAGCCCACCATCATCAGATGGTGGGCTATTCAAATCGCCTTTCGTCCGTGGTCCGTCGTCCGTCCGTCCGTCCGTCCGTCCGTCCTTCCGTCCGTCCGTCCGTTAACAATTCTTGTTACCGCTATTTCTCTAAAAGTACTGAAGGGATCTTTCTCAAATTTCATATGTAGGTTCCCCTAGGACCCTAGTTGTGCATATTGTATTTTGGGACTGATCGGTCAACAAGATGGCCGCCAGGCAGCCATCTTGGATTTTGATAGTTAAAGTTTGTTACCGCTATTTCTCAGAAAGTACTGAAGGGATCTTTCTCAAATTTCATATGTAGGTTCCCCTAGGACCCTAGTAGTGCATATTGCATTTTGGGACTGATCGGTCAACAAGATGGCCGACCAGCAGCCATCTTGGATTTTGATAGTTAAAGTTTGTTACCGCTATTTCTCAGAAAGTACTGAAGGGATCTTTCTCAAATTTCATATGTAGGTTCCCCTAGGACCCTAGTTGTGCATATTGTATTTTGGGACTGATCGGTCAACAAGATGGCCGCCAGGCAGCCATCTTGGATTTTGATAGTTAAAGTTTGTTACCGCTATTTCTCATAAAGTATTGAAGGGATCTTTCTCAAATTTCATATGTAGGTTCCCGTAGGACCCTAGTTCTGCATATTGCATTTTGGGACTGATCGGTCAACAAGATGGCCGACCAGCAGCCATCTTGGATTTTGATAGTTAAAGTTTGTTACGGCTATTTCTCAGAAAGTATTGAAGGGATTGTTCTCAAATTTCATATGTAGGTTCCCCTCGGACCCTAGTAGTGCATATTGCATTTTGGGACTGATCAGTCAACAAGATGGCCGCCAGGTAGCCATCTTGGATTTTGATAGTTAAAGTTTGTTACCGCTATTTCTCAGAAAGCACAGAAGGGATCTTTCTCAAATTTCATATGTAGGTTCCCCTAGAACCCCAGTTGTGCATATTGCATTTTGGGACTGATCGGTCAACAAGATGGCCGCCAGGTTGCCATCTTGGATTTTGATAGTTAAAGTTTGTTACCGCTATTTCTCAGAAAGCACTGAAGGGATCTTTCTCAAATTTCATATGTAGGTTCCCCTAGGACCCTAGTTGTGCATATTGTATTTTGGGACTGATCGGTCAACATGATGGCCGCCAGGCAGCCATCTTGGATTTTGATAGTTAAAGTTTGTTACCGCTATTTCTCATAAAGTATTGAAGGGATCTTTCTCAAATTTCATATGTAGGTTCCCGTAGGACCCTAGTTCTGCATATTACATTTTGGGACTGATCGGTCAACAAGATGGCCGACCAGCAGCCATCTTGGATTTTGATAGTTAAAGTTTGTTACGGCTATTTCTCAGAAAGTATTGAAGGGATTGTTCTCAAATTTCATATGTAGGTTCCCCTAGGACCCTAGTAGTGCATATTGCATTTTGGGACTGATCAGTCAACAAGATGGCCGCCAGGTAGCCATCTTGGATTTTGATAGTTAAAGTTTGTTACCGCTATTTCTCAGAAAGCACTGAAGGGATCTTTCTCAAATTTCATATGTAGGTTCCCCTAGGACCCCAGTTGTGCATATTGCATTTTGGGACTGATCGGTCAACAAGATGGCCGCCAGGTAGCCATCTTGGATTTTGATAGTTAAAGTTTGTTACCGCTATTTCTCAGAAAGAACTGAATGGATCTTTCTCAAATTTCATATGTAGGTTCCCCTAGGACCCCAGTTGTGCATATTGCATTTTGGGACTGATCGGTCAACAAGATGGCCGACCAGTGGCCATCTTGGATTTTGATAGTTAAAGTTTGTTACCGCTATTTCTCAGAAAGTATTGAAGGGATTGTTCTCAAATATCATATGTAGGTTCCTCTAGGACCCTAGTTCTGCCTATTGCATTTTGCGACCACCATCTTGGATTTTGATAGTTTAAAGTTTGAAAAGCAGAAAAAAGAAGTGTAAGTTTGAAAAGCAGAGAAAAGATCACTCTTTCATTTGTCAGACATAGATCAATCTTTGGTGGGCGCCAAGATCCCTCTGGGATCTCTTGTCTTAATTTAAGCTTTAAAATCCTATACTCCTCCTTCATCATTCTTTTATCACCTATTTCAATCTCCCTGGTTTGTGCTTCTAATAATTTATTCATATCACCCATTCATCTTTAATTTTGGATTTGCCTCTAGCAAAAGCATTACTATTGGTACACATCATATTTATGAAATTTTTTCTTTTTTTAGGTCATCTGACCGAAGGTCAGGATGACCTATTGTCATCGTGTTTCGTCCGTCGTCGTGCGCCGTCCGCCGTCCGCCGTGCGCCGTGCGCCGTCCGCCGTGCGCCGTGCGTCGTGCGTAAGACTATTTATACAAAAGCCTACTCCTCCTTCATCCTTTGATGGATTTCATCCATATTTGGTTTGAAGCATCATTAGGGAAGGTCAGTCATATTTTATATAAATGAGCCTGGTCCGACCCCTAGGGGCTGAGGGGTGGGGCACCAAAAGGGCAAATTTTCTTATTTTAAGCTTTAAAATCCTACTCCTCCTTCATCCTTGGATGGATTTCATCCATATTTGGTGTGAAACTTCATTGGGGAAGGACAATCATATTTTATATAAATGAGCTTGGTCCGACCCCTAGGGGCTGAGGGGCAGGGCCTCAAAAGGGGAAATTTTCTTAATTTTAGCTTTAAAATCCTACTCCTCCTTCATCCTTGGATGGATTTCATCCATATTTGGTGTGAAACTTCATTAGGGAAGGACAATAATATTTTATATAAATGAGCCTGGTCCGACCCCTAGGGTCAGAGGTGCGGGGCCACAAAAGGGCAAATTTTCTTAATTTTAGCTTTAAAATCCTACTCCTCCTTCATCCTTGGATGGATTTCATCCATATTTGGTTTGAAACATCATTGGGGAAGGACAATAATATTTTATATAAATGAGCCTGGTCCGACCCCTAGGGTCAGAGGTGCGGGGCCACAAAAGGGCAAATTTTCTTAATTTTAGCTTTAAAATCCTACTCCTCCTTCATCCTTGGATGGATTTCATCCATATTTGGTTTGAAACATCATTGGGGAAGGACAATCATATTTTATATAAATGAGCCTGGTCCGACCCCTAGGGGCTGAGGGGTGGGGCCCCAAAAGGGCAAATTTTCTTATTTTAGCTTTAAAATCCTACTCCTCCTTCATCCTTGGATGGATTTCATCCATATTTAGTGTGAAACATCATTAGGTAAGGACATTCATATTTTATATATTTGAGATAGGTGTGACCCCTAGGGGCTGAGGGGTGGGGCCCCAAAAGGGCGAATTTTCTTACTTGGATGGATTTCATCCATATTTGGTGTGAAACATTATTGATGAAGGACAATCATATTTTATATAAATGAGCCTGGTCCGACCCCTAGGGTCAGAGGGGCGGGGCCACAAAAGGGCAAATTTTCTTAATTTTAGCTTTAAAATCCTACTCCTCCTTCATCCTTGGATTGATTTCATCCATATTTGGTTTGAAACATCATTGGGGAACGACAATCATATTTTATATAAATGAGTCTGGTCCGACCCCTAGGGGCTGAGGGGTGGGGCCCCAAAAGGGCAAATTTTCTTATTTTAGCTTTAAAATCCTACTCCTCCTTCATCCTTGGATGGATTTCATCCATATTTAGTGTGAAACATCATTAGGTAAGGACATTCATATTTTATATATTTGAGATAGGTGTGACCCCTAGGGGCTGAGGGGTGGGGCCCCAAAAGGGCGAATTTTCTTATTTTAAGCTTTAAAATGCTACTCCTCCTTCATCCTTGGATGGATTTCATCCATATTTGGTGTGAAACATTATTGATGAAGGACAATCATATTTTATATAAATGAGCCTGGTCCGACCCCTAGGGTCAGAGGGGCGGGGCCTCAAAAGGGCAAATTTTCTTAATTTTAGCTTTAAAAACCTACTCCTACTTCATCCTTGGATGGATTTCATCCATATTTGGTGTGAAACATCATTTGGGATGGACAATCATATTTTATATAAATGAGCCTGGTCCGACCCCTAGGGGCTGAGGGGTAGGGCCCCAAAAAGGCAAATTTTCTTAATTTTAGCTTTAAAATCCTACTTCTCCTTCATCCTTGGATGGATTTCATCCATATTTGGTGTGAAACATTATTTGGGACGGACAATCATATTTTATATAAATGAGCGTGGTCCAACCCCTAGGGGCTGAGGGGTGGGGCCCCCAAAGGGCAAATAATGTAAAACATTATTGGGGAAGGATAATCATATTTGATGTAAATGAGCGTGGTCCAACCCCTAGGGGCTGAGAGGTGGGGCCCCAAATGGGGAAATTTTCTTAATTTTAGCTTTAAAATCCTACTCCTCCTTCATCCTTGGATGGATTTCATCTTTATTTAGTGTAAAACATTATTGGGGAAGGATAATCATATTTGATGTAAATGAGCGTGGTCCAACCCCTAGGAGCTGAGGGGTGGGGCCCCAAATGGGGAAATTTTCTTAATTTTAGCTTTAAAGTCCTACTCCTCCTCCATCCTTGGATGAATTTTATCCATATTTGGTGTGAAGCATCATTGGGGAAACACAATTATATTTTATATAAATGAGTCTGGTCTGAACCCTAGGAACTGAGGGGTGGGGCCCCAAAAGGGCAAATTTTATTAATTTTAGCTGGCTCACTTCCTGTTTTAAGGTTTCAGTCTCCGATCTCAATAAAAATTGGTCTATATGGGTTTTAATTGATGCCGAACAACATGCAAACATTTTCGTAAAGATTTTGGTATTCCAAGATGGCCGCTGGCCCACTTCCTGTTTTAAGGTTTCAGTCTCCGATCTCAATGAAAATTGGTCTATAGGGGTTTTAATTGATGCCGAACAACATGCAAACATTTTCGTAAAGATTTTGGTATTCCAAGATGGCCACTGGCCCACTTCCTGTTTTAAGGTTTCAGTCTCCGATCTCAATGAAAATTGGTCTATAGCGGTTTTAATTGATGCTGAACAACATGCAAACATTTTCGTAAAGATTTTGGTATTCCAAGATGGTCGCTGGCCCACTTCCTGTTTTAAGGTTTCAGTCTCCGATCTCAATGAAAATTGGTCTATAGGGGTTTTAATTGATGCCGAACAACATGCAAACATTTTCGTAAAGATTTTGGTATTCCAAGATGGCCGCTGGCCCACTTCCTGTTTTAAGGTTTCAGTCTCCGATCTCAATGAAAATTGGTCTATAGTGGTTTTAATTGATTCAGAAGGGGGAACTTTAGGTAAGGACAATCATATTTTATAAAGGACCGAGGTAAGACCCATGGGGATAGTATGACCGAGGTCCAAAATGGGAGCTTTACTGAAATGGCTTTAAAATCTGACTCCTCCTTATATTAATCCTTGAATGGGTTTCGACCATATTTGGATGAAGGGCTACCAAGTTTGTTCAACAAATGACATTTACCTTTTTCAGAAACTTACATATTCAACTAAGGAGTTCCTTGTATTGTTTATATTAATCGTTAACCAATACTTTATACTGTGACTTTGTTGTTTTGTGCCATGAGTTAGATGACCGTTAAGGCCCATGGGCCTCTTGTTGATAAATTCCTCTGGTTTACTGCAACTACTCACATTTCGCAAGACCATTGCCTCCATCCACTTTCAAGATGTCTTTTCTACCCCTTCGAGAGTTTTTTTAATTGTAACGTTTAATGTTAGTACCTAATTGTAAGCCATCGAAACCACTGTCCCATAAAACTCATATCCCTCTTATATCTTATTTTACAATTTTAGCATAGTGTCGTTTGTTTAATCCTACATTGTGTCTATCGTTGTCTTTCAGTGATATTCGATCCCGCTGCATTCTACGGACATTCGGAGTGTGACCTGGCTGTAGGTTTGGCCTATCCTGGATTCAGCAATAAGTTCTATGAAGAATATTTTAGGCAGATACCTAAAACACCCGGATTTGATGAAAGGCTTGATCTTTATAAATTAAATCAGATATTTAATTATTGGTATGTATGACTTCTCTATCAAATTGCTTGTTCAAATGATCTGAAGTAATCACATATTTTTTATTTTTGTAATAATTTATTTCATTTTCATTTTTTATTCTTGCTTTCCATAGGCACCTGTCATTGGGTCGATAAATTGCTTATATAACTGTCACCCGTTAATATTTAACTTTGTTAGCATAACACCATAGCTACCGAGTCAAAGGCTTCCCATTGATAATTAATAATTCATATGGTTATGATATTTTCTGTATTTTGTAGGAACAATTTTGGTCCCAAACAGTCTCAACGAGCTATTGATTTGATGAGGAAAATAATCGCCGCACATTCAGGTTGACAACACTATTGTTATGAGTGTCATGTAATTTATATGGGTAGCAATGTCACAGCACAGCCATTGGAGCCGGTTATATGAGTAATGTGGATCGTTATCGAATGGGATTGACTGGAATCGATTCGTTTATTTTTTAATGCAGGACTTTAATTTTAATCAGTAAATATAATACAGGCGAATCATTACTTCTTTTTTAATTTTGCATTAGTTGTTTAGAAGAATACTTCTAGAAATTCTAGTGTCGAACTGATGCCAACTACATCGCATTATTGTACCGATATAAACTGTTAAACGGAAGAAATACGACACTGCTTCGTATACCAAATCGTATAAACTGGAAACTAATGTCATCAAATACAAAACATGCAATGCATTCATACTATTTACGCTGTCACATGATACTGACAAATATCGAACCAATCCTTGAATTTGTGAGTAGCAATCTCTGATTTTAAATTCTGTTAAAAAAGACCATGAAACAGAACGATGAAATAGCTGTCTTACAAGAAGTAATCTTGTCGCAAGATTAACATGAGAACATCATCTGCACTTTGTCACTTTAATATTGATGACATCATCGGCAAAGTACGTCACGGTTACACTGCATGCATTAATGACGTCACACAATTAGTATGCCTGAACATCATGTTCGAAAGATTAGCGAGTCAATCTATCATATCCTAGCGATTGACAGATAAATATGTCACGGCTACAACGGGTGAGATACAGCTTAATGGTGAGTGAAATGTACATAAGTGGAACGGCAAACATGGTTACTTAGGCAAAAAAAATGTCTTTTTAGTGCTACATTGGCAAAAATCATAGGGTCGGTAGTTCGGGAGGCTTTTTTTTTTTTTTTTTTTTTTGTCTTTTCTCTTTTTTTTCTCTAAAATAATGGCCGGAACCGCAATATAAGATCGAAATCCCGACTTTTAATTTTTGTTCGTAGCAAAGTGAAAAAAAAAGTCGGGTGTAAAAAAAGGATCGGTCGGATAACCCTAAACGGACATATTATTTGTATTTGCCTTATTGACATTTCGAAACATTATAGGCTAATCATGGATACTATAAAAGGTTACTATCACTGTCGTTATATATTAACCCTTGGAATGTGTAGAGAGAGAATCGAACAAAGGTACATGTACTAACGGTCAATGTACATTGTGTGGCTTTGACATTGAACTTCGCTCCTTTAAATCCCTAAAAGAAGTTTCTGCAAAAGTGTGATCGGTAATTTTATTTTCTCTGATCGCCTTTAGTTTTGCCATGACATATTACAGGGGTGGATATTACGGCAGTGATAAAGACCCATGGAGTATAGAGGATGAACAAAGATCAGCAGCATATTACGAAATGCCAATAAGTATCCACCCATTTAAATTCCACTCATGGCGTAGGTTACAAATAAACACATAATGACAACATACGTTATACTATACATTTGAATATAGCAATATTATAATATGGTATAGCTTCTGATCTTGGTTTTCCGGGATCATGGTGCTATCGAATGGGTGAATTATATATGATGTAGTCACAACACTTTGCGCTCAAACAGCATTTTACTATACATGTACTCGAAATCAGTTCTTTCGTAACGAACCCAAATTGTAATTATATACATATTAATGTAGTCAGAACACTGCTCACTGCTTATTATAAATTCAACATTATCAGCCAGCATTCCTCTATACATGTACATGTACTCGAAATTAGTTCTTTCATAAAGAACCCATGAATGCACCATACCATTTCCGGTTTGTACAGAACATACCTATAATACTCTAAAGAAAGAAAATGAGTTGGGAAAACAATGCAACGCATTAATTAGTTCATACCGTAAAACAGCAATCTGGAATAGATTATACAGTGGAACTTGGTTGATACAAACTCGGACAATTCGACAACCCGGCTTGATACGAAGTACTTTGCCGGTCCCGGCCGAATTCCCTTTTGATCTTTGTTTAAAGAACTCGGATAATGCGAATTCGGAAAACTCGAAGAGCTCGGATAATACGAAGTAAATTTTGGGTCCGAATGACAAAAATCATACATAAAATGTTCTTATAACTCGAAATGATATTTTTTGGACAACGTATTCGGCGAAAATGCCGATTTTTTCTCCATACATCTGCTGTATAACAGCATTTCAAAATATATATCTCGTTTTATTGTTATAATTTTGCAACTTCAATCGGCGATTTTGACATCTCTCTTGTTCACATCATTTTGACAACTTAGAACTGGTCTATATATAACCAAGTAAAGAGATCGTCAGTAGAAAATGATAACTCGCTTAATTCGAACACTCTGATAACTCGAAGTTTTATCTCGGTCCCTTCGAGTTCGTATTAACCGAGTTAATGTATCATCTTTATTAACCTCCCTCGTAAAGACTGCTAATATATGTGGTAAAACATATTTCAGAGTCGACTTTGTTTTATCATTGTTTTAACCCATTTTAAAGGGGGTAAAAGGGAAATCCGAGCTATTCGAGACAAGCACTTTTCAAACTCGAAATATGTGATAAATCATGTTTTTTAATCTCAAATGCATATATTTTGACTTGTCAGCTTTAACATTATGTTTCACATATCACAACATATGTTTTAGTATGTTGATATTATGATTACGTATAGTTAAAGGGACAATTCACTCACGCTAATTCTTTTACATAACCAAGAAGCAAAATATGGCATAAATGTATTGTTCTACATTTCTTATGAAATATATAACATAAGATATTGACAAATTCCACGTCATTGTTTAGTATTTTAATTGATGCCGTTGTAATTACAAATCGTTGATCAATACGATTAAGCAGGTACAATATGTACGCTGTACCAATATCCGAGCCAAAGTCACGCACGTTAAACAAATGAACTACATAAGCACTGTGGAGGTGACATAATGATTTTTTAGGCAAGACAATTCACCTAATAAGGTAAACACACTTCTGTCATAGCGATTTGAGCTGTTCTAGACAAAAGTAGCATTACTCTACGAGCAAGGGACTGGGTTCGGCATACAAGATATTCGACCACAATGTGTAATGGCGGACAGCGAGTGAGTTTGAACATTTCACACGCATTTCACCACCATGGGATGTTCTGACATATCACAGTAAAACCGACTGATCTAATTTCCATTAGAACTGGGGGTTTTCCGATATATATACAAATTTTAATGTTCTCGTCGAATGAATTGTCCCTTTAAATTTCTTCAGCATTGTGCACAGATGTAAGTCAATCATAGGTTTTTTTCTTCTTTAAAGCCACACTATACGTAACTATCAACAAAAATTCAAGGTTAATTCGACTCCGATATTGTTAGTATTTGTAGATGTAGTTGAAATCAAGATATATTAAAGAATGTTTATACCATTTTTTAATAACTTTGGTACAGCAGTTGTTGAAAGTCGATACATGTAAACATGCCTTCATTTTAAACTGGTCGCCATAGAAGTTACGATTATTGCCGAACGGAAGTCGGCAAGTTCATGACCCGTTTTCGGACAGACGTTACGTAGTTACGGTAGACACATGACGTTCTCGGCAACGACGTTACAATGTCGGCTAACTTCGGCTTGTTTGACAAAGTGGGACCCACTTAGCGATGTTTAATATTTATTTGATTTTTATCAAAATATTCCGAATCATTATCGCTCATCTTGACTTCGATTAAGTCCTGTCTCTGCATGATTTATAACAGGATTTTTTTTCAATATTTTTCTAACAATGAGAAAAATAAGAAAGATACGGATATTGGGCCTTTAAGAATCATGTTACCTATAAGAAATGATAAGCATTGTTTTCAACTTTTCAAACGCTAGCCTCCCTTTGGACATCAGTACAAGAAGCACATTAATAAACTGAAGTAGGTAACAAGTTAAACGTACCAACGGAAACTTCAAATGAATTTTAGGAAAGGGTTTCATACATGTTTGTAACTTCATAATAAAAACCACAAACTTGAGTAGAGCCCTTGAGGCAATAATCTGCCGTGAGGGATGTTCGTTAACCACAAATATCATTCAGTGAATGTTGATAGCATACAAACTTAACGTTAAGTTATCCGCTAATCTATAGGGCTTCGTATGTAAGATATTCCATTTCATCGTAAATGCCTCCTTTTACAAAATACACGAAAAATATTTTATGTGTGCCGTAACTTACCGAAATTTTGACGACGTGTTATTTTTTCTTCATTAATCTATTGAAAACAATCAGGCTTGAGAAATTTAGCAGTGAAAGTCATTCAAATACCTTCAGATGCCTCATAAATGTTAGTTACAATATAGAAATGATATACTTTAACAGAAATCTAGAAAATATGTATCACATTTGATAGTATTATATATGGTATTTGACGGTGGTCAATCAGGATGTGTATATGTATTGCCTTCTGCATGTGATGATGATTCAGCCTACAATTTATATTCTTATCAATAGTACTAGTTTCACCCAGAAATGTGATAAATTGTAACAGGGTCCAGTTTCTTGAGCATTCCCTTATTTCAAGGAATTCCATGACATAAAGTTTCCCATAGAAAATAATTACAAAGGGTAAAGGTTAAGTTAAGGAGCCTTTCTTAAAATCTGTCATACTTTCTTATGGAGAATCTTCGTTAAGGGATTCCTAAAGGCCCAGCGATTAAATCTTTATGTAAATCTAGCCTAAAAGATTTATCAGACTTCTATGGTATACTTCCTGTTCAAGTCCAGCCACAATTTGTCAGTATTCAATTAAAGATTTGAAAATATTGATTTCTATTGCCATAACAATTAACAATTTGCCAATATTTAGTCATTGTTCTGGTAATGATATTGTTCTTTCTTGTTTTGGTGGTAAACAAAGCAGTTAACTTCACATAAACTATTACCCTAGAACGTAAGTGAGGAAAGTGATTTGTATACATTATGTATATACAAATGTACTTCTAGATCATTTCAAAGAGAAGTTTTCATAAGCACTCCATCCAAAACCAGGAAGTTTATCTGGATATTGGAATTGTGATTGCATCAAAAATATGACTCATCCGTTATGTGTTACAGACGTGTAGTAAACAGAGATATATAGACTAGTATACAGTGTCTGAAGTAAACAAAGTGTAAATCAATAGAATTTAACGTGTCGTCAGCTGCATGATATTTTAACCATCCAATGAAATACAACGCTACTTAAATGATGACGTGTCAGTTGGTTTTACCAGTAGCCTGGAGGGTACGTGTTGGTTTACACAAAATTCACGTGATTTAGTGCAATAAAAGGATATGAAATGATCACGTAGGCTATGACATAAATGTGTATATATTTCACGATAAACAAACCAGTATGTCAGGTAAAATTATTTTCTTTAAAACGCAAACATGTAAAGTTACATTGCCGTACAAGTATAACACTTATCGGAGGTGTTTTATTGTATCGTGTTCAATTAATGCAAATTAATTCATCATTACAGAATTGGTTTTTTTTTCAGAATGAAACTACACAAAAAAACCATGTATAATTAATTTGACCCAGAAAAATCTAATTAATTACCAATCCTTTCTCAAAACAATCAATTTCAAATAAAGACGTCAGGATATTTTCCTGTTTGAAATACATGCAGTCAAGATAATCTCTAGGCTATTCACATATAGATGTATCATTGCTTAAATGTTCATACATTATGTATATTTAAGTTGCCCGTTGGTAAAACACATTTGCTATGATGTAAATGTTTCTAGCACCGTCACAACGAAGACATGTGATAATAGCAAACGAGCCTGTAGGGCGTCTGTATTTCTTTGATTATTATTATTTTCTTAAGTTGTATACGTAGTTTTCTGTATAACTATAACAATAAACCTTAGTCAGCGCAAACACGACAATGTAAAAGTAACGACAATGTAAAAGTAACGACAATGTAAAAGTAACGACAATGTAAAAGTAACGGGCTAGTGGGCTGATTAGATTATGCTACAATACTTTCAAGAAAACCTTAATTCATCAATCCTCGATATCCCAGGTGTTACTATCACTGTCGTTAGTATGCCATAATATCTACATTTACTGGTCACTTCTACTATATAAACTAACAAAGGCAAAGTGGAGTATATGACGGTATAACTGACACCCAAAACGTGGTCATTATGACGTCACTAATGTTGACGTGGTGACGCTAACTGATCACCGTCAAAATGTCTGTTCCATCTTGTGGATTAAATCGTCGTTGATAAACGGTTTTCCTGGTCTAGGTAAACAATGTTAATGCAGAGACCATAAAATGAGTTGATAATGTAAATATAAGCATTAAAGATACTCCACCGCTGACAAATGATATTTTTTCACTATCAAAAACAGCAGACGATTTAATATTTTTCTTCAGTTCCAAAAGTTACTTATTTACACAATTACTGCCATTGAAATGTTTGAGCTTGAGCTTCTAATTTTACTTCAAGTTAAAAATATAAAAAAAATTATTTGCATCCCGAAAAAATTCCGTGGCACTTAATCCTATATGGAATAAAGTACTGATTGCGCATGACCCAAAGGCAAAATAAATTATTTCATATTATTTTTAGTGTTAATTAGACTTATGTATACACGATTAAACACTAATTATTGTTCAAATGATGAATATCATTTATGCTCTGTCGGCGGTGGAGCATCTTTAAACTATCTTCCTATATATATATATATAGCTATGGCATCTATGGTCTATATAGACGCCATAGGAAGATAGTTCAATGCTTAAGTAAAACTGAATGATCAGATGAGACATGTAGTTTGGCCCTTTGTTATAGGAATCAAATAGCAGTACATTGTATGTCCTTGAAATTGGGGATCGGTTTCTCTAAATCTTCAAATAAAATCTCCAAAGGTCTGCGATGACTCTCTTTTTTCTCCTGGGGTGCCTTCGGTTGTGCTATGACATAGTCCTGGGGTGGATATAACGACAGTGCTAGTAACCCCTGTAATATCGGAGATGCAATTATTTGGTGTAGTTAAACAGGGCCCAATTTGCATATTCATTAACTTAATAAAGTCCTCAACATAAAATTACAGTAATTAAGGAAAGTTCCATAAGTTGAGCTATTAAAATTGCTGATGATTACATACATGGACATGTCATTAACCGTGAACTATAGCAGGCACACCCAGCATTGTTTGACCGAATTTGACCTTGCAAAAGGATACACCAATCCTGATTTCTTTCACTTTGATATGTAAATGGTGGTTGTAAATTATATCACACATGAACATATTCTGATATTTTACGATCAAATTCATAATGGTTTGTCTGATTTGTCTTCACGTTTTCCAACTGAATTTTACTGCATTGTGTATATGCGTCATTCCGACGAAGCATCTTGGACGATTCATCGGCCTACCATCTTCATCGGCCTACCATCCTATCGTAGTTGACGCCAAGGAATTATACACTGTTATTGAGAGGCTATAGGTCCATTCAAGCCACTATTACAAGTTTGTAACTGTACTGTCAATATACATCATCAAATTGGTGTTTTTATCAAACTTGGATATGAATTTTCGGACTATTGAAAGCCCATCCTGTGTCAATTACATGTACCTACTCAAGAAAAAGGTGATAGGGAAGTTCACAACAGTTACTACCAATAACAAATCCAAGTGGTTGTGAGACATAAATGAACTTCTGAGTTATGAATGATATTTTGTATTTTATCTTCATGCATTTTCCGGTTGGCAGGTTATTGATATAGCTTACTGAGAAAATTGCAAAGTCCATTGTTCCCTAGGAGTTGTGACGATCTCGTTGCTTCAGCTTGAAGAGTTGAAACGTTACGTTCTTCGTATGACTGATGGGGCGTTCTTCAATATTCATGATCAAGTTCACACGGTTATGGTGACAAATGCTATACGTATACATGTCCATCTACATTAGATCAGTTTAACGACATTTTTTAAAATCAAGATAAAATTATTTCTAGTGATACGAATTTTATAATTTTTTATAAGAATCTTAAAAACTGCATTCTATACTTTCTTGCTGATTTAAGAGAAGATATAATCACAAATTTTGCAGCTAATGGGAAATGAAAATTTCACTACTCATGTGACAAGCTGTAGGTAATAATCCTTTAAACAACCGTACCTGGTTGGTTTTGAAAGTTTGGCGGTTTTCTGTCTGTGCATTTATTTATATGATAAAGGAATATCTGATTGTCTGCGAAATGATGGTAAAAGATCTAGAATGCCTATTATCTGCGAGATGATTAAAGATCTTGAATCCCTATTGCCTGTGAGATGATGGTAAAAGAATGCATGTTGTCTTTGAGATGATAAAATATACATATTGTCTCAGAGATGATAGGAAACTCATGGTATACGTGGGTATACGTATCAGGTACGTATATGCTCCCATGTCACAAATGCACCTGAATATGTTATTACAAATGCCTTATTTTCACAAATATACAAATGACACTGTAAAACATCTCATTTTCACTGCAATGTAATTTGATTTCGCGTTTTCTTGTCTTTCGAATTCTTACTGGCGATTCAATTTCGTGATTCAGAGTTAAAAATTATATTTTTTGTGGCCCGAATTCTAATTAGTTATAAGCGCCCGAAAAATATTTGGTTTTAAATCGCATACGAAAAGATGATGGTTTACAATATGTACGTAATTATTTACGGAACGAAATATTCACAAACGACTGAAATAGGTAAGGTTTTTTTATTTCCTTTACGGACAATAAGGTGAAGAGAGGATGAGAAAAAGAATATCACAGCAAGATAAAAATCTCATCCCAATCTGGTCAATACATTGATATACATTCAGTCATACCTCATTAATCTGACCAGCTGCATGAAAATATTACATCCTCTAGATCTAGGCTTAGGTTTCTGAAATATTTCTGGGGAAAACTTCGGTAATTTTACGGGGAAAAAACACCGTTTCACAAAAGAACATAGACCTGGTATCATGTTGTAACTTCACAATATTTTACTGAATTTACAGAAAAGAACTTTTTAGATAACTACATCTATATATATTTATATTACTCCAGATCTTTCCTGCATGGTGTGGAGTTTTTAGCCGAGTTCAACAAAAACACAATCTTATTAAAATTAGACTTGTTATTCCGCTCAACTACCTATATACGATGCTATATACTATTTGCTCCAGTACAAGTGCGTTGGAGCACATCATATATAGTTGAGCGAAATTACAAGTCTATTTTAATTAGAATGACAAATATATATTAATTAGAGATGATTAGTAGAAATATCAAGATAAAACTTATTTCTAACTAGACACTTGAATTTTGGGCATGCTTACCATGCTTATAACTACTTCAGAATTATTTTCTATCAATTTGTGCAATCACATGTCTCCTCCAACTACACATACAAAGCAGAGACACATATCACAATCACTGATAACATACATAAATGACCATAGACAGACCATAGACTGACCACAGCCTACTGGTTAACACTACCCATATGTCATGAATGTGCTACAATCAGTATGTTTATAGCTCTGTTATCATATATCCCTGGTACAACATTATATAATATCCATATAAACAATTCACTGGCACCCATATGCATATATTAACATAATTATTGCACTTGTTCATTCATTATCTTTTTATCACTACAAAGTTTGTTAAATCAACACAGCGGTTAGTTTTTTTTATAAGTTCAAAATAATATATGCAATTCCAATCAGAACACTGTAAATGTACTTATTTTAGCACTATCAAATTTTACCATAGCAACCATCTTTAACTGGTCATTGACACATTTGCGCAATTATCATCATGTGAACATGTATGTGTACATGTATTTTAGCGCTATCAAATTTTACCATAGCAACCATCTTTAACTGGTCATTGACACATTTGCGCAATTATCATCATGTGAACATGTATAAACGCTACACAGAAAATCAAATTCCAACAAACATATTCTAGTGCAGCATTCCTTGCATGAAAAGCACTGTAAAATCTGATGACCGTTAAAATACGTCTCTTTACAGTACCTGTTTAACAGAGTTCCTATTCTCTGACTAGATTATAGTAGTAGAATACATCATAAATACAAAATCGTGATTAGAATATGTATGTAATAGAGGAAATGGCTAAACATGTATCATTCTTTAATTACATCAAATTATTCATACAAATATCAAATATCATAAACTGGCAGATTATGGCTATGTATAGCTTCTATGAAATTATTTTCAAAATTTATTGTTGAGATTGAGAATATGAACCGTTTACATTTTGCACCTTATGACTACACACATTATTCATTGTAAATGTTTGTATATAGCATATCTATCTCATTATTTTCATTGTAAATGTTTGTATATAGCATATCTATCTCATTATTTTCAAAAGTTCGAGTCATTTATCAATTTGCAAATGAACGCTTGAGAGGAATGACTCAAAAACTTGAAAATAATGTCAAAGTTGCTATATATATGTATAGTGTGCAAAATATAACAGACATCGAATACAAATCACTATAAAAAGCCATACAGACCTATGAGGAAAGTATATTTGTTTCATCTAGTTTTAATTGAATAACTGTTTTCTTTAAAAACCATGAATAAATGAAGATACAATACAAAAAAAAAAAATAAAGAAAGCATTGAATACATGAAATATAAAGGGAGATATGTTACTTTGCTTAGAAATAAAGAGAATATTATAATTATTTAAACGATTTAAAGGAAATCTAATGTCATACAATATAAAATGATATTAAAAAATATACATCATGATTCATCTTATATCTTTTTTTTTTTTAATTTTTATTAGTCTTTTTAATTATTTATATACATATTTGCTATTGAATATTTCGCACACATCATCTTTCACAAAAAAAAAAACAAAAAAAAATTGCCCACCTTACCTTACTAACACCATGCATAATCTCATTCAAACAAAGTATTTGTATGTTTTCATACATACAATATACACAATTGATCACTACACCTTTAAATTTGTATCCAATATTTTGAGGAAATTAAATAAATAATTACAGAGACTTTTCAGAAATTCCCCATCCTATGCATGCAATCTGGACTACAGTAATTGCTTACCAAATTCAGTGATTATATGCATGGGACTTCCATGCACTCGTGATCATCTATTAATTAGATCATCTATTTGATAATAACGAGTATGAGAGAACCCTCCTTATCTTTTTGTATTAAAACTCCTTAGAATTTTTTAATCAGTTTCAGGACTTTATACTTGAATTTCTTATACTGACAAGGCAGTTTAATTTGCTTACAAGGATTTAATTCACAATTAACCCTTGGAGGTTTGCAAGGTGGAAATGGGACCTCACATCTCATAAATTTAATGTTCAATCCTAAGCATTTTCCTTTATTTCTTCTTCTTAACTGACACTGATTATATATTTTTTCCAAGAAAGATACAAGTCCTACAATTACATGCAAGAGGAGATAGTAGTTATCAATGACTTGATGATCATGAGTGTTTGAGTCCCCAATAATCGCTGATCATAGAATCAAGTGTACTGTATATATAGGATGGTTACTTATATTTAGTCCCTGTGTTTGTAGCACTTCAAAATCAGTAGAAATGGTAGTAAATGTTTCAAAATAAAACAGATAAATTTATATTATTAAATATAACTTATCTTTATAGTAACTGCTTGCAGTAGCTTCAATCAGATATATAACAAACAAAAAACATTCAAACTTAACATACCAGTGACATATATACCTATCTTGCTGGACATTAAAGTGACGGGAAAAAATAAGACCAAATATTCTTCAAACCTGGATTCCAAAACCAAAAGCTGCCTGCCTCATGATGGATTAACTCTCAATTTTGTGTCCCAAATTGACGAAAGAACTATTAAGTAGATAGTATAAATTATTCCATACTTGTAATGTAATTTTATAACTTTTTGAGTACAAAAAATACTTAAATCCTGAGCCAATAACTTTCTAGTAGTGAATGCAGGTTCTCTTAATGAGCTGTACAATGATATTCATATATGTGCATACATGCAATGTGATCTAAAAAAATTCCCATGGCAGTACCAGTGAAAAGGCAAATTTTTCACATATATCTATCTAGTGTATACATTTACACATTATCAATGTCTTGAGACCTGCACAATTTTCCTTTTTTAAATTTTACCAGCTCAAAGTATTTATGTCAAACAGACAAGAAATTAAATAAAGCAATATCCAAGACAAAAACAATATGGCGCTTCTAAATAATTTAACTTAGGATCCCTGATGTAAACATGAAGAACCCTCTCAACTAGGCAAAAATTAAAGTTTACAACATGATTTTCAATCCACCATCATCAGGGGTCAAGCAACTGATGGAATAAACTTGTAACAACTGAGAGAGATATAATGTTGTAACAATTATATAACTCACCTCGTATTTTCCATGAACCTCCCAAAATAGTTCTATGTGTGTAATAAATGATTAATCCACAATGTCCCAACAAAATGTTACACCTGTACCTGTATAATACAATGACAAGGATTTCTTTTTTTCCTGTTTATGCTCTAAATCAAGTTGAAATGATGTTTTTCACAGCAGTGTATGACAGCATTAATATAAATATGGCACCATGTTGAGACATAGCTGTTGTAGAAATGAGATGTAATTATCCTTCACCAGATGATAAGAGAATATGAGGCCCAGTTAATCTGAGATTGCAACCCTGTACTTGGTGTCTCCCTCCTCAGTTGACCGAGGGACCAGAGGGTGGAGGACTCGGGTCCTGAAACAGCAAAACAATATGTATATAAATATAAACCGCTCTTTACTTGAAGTGTCCATCTTGAGAAAGAACAAGGAAAAAGGAAAAGGGCTTTATTTGTTTTTAGTGCTTTTAAAAATTTGAAACCGCAAAACACTCTTAATTGTTTTTCACTTCATATGTTGACATCCCAGGCCTCTTACGGTTAAAAACAGGGACAAGAATCTTAATATATATATATATTTGAAAGGATATGTAAAATACTCTGCAGTTGAACAAATTACAGCTGAATTACAATCATTTAAATTTTTATTAAATTTGATGTTTGTTGTTAATTCTGACCATATTCTATATTTTTTTTTAAGTATTAAGAAACTTAATTTGAAAATATGAAGGAAAATATTTGTAAGATTAATCTAAACTCTGACACTTGGGGTTAGACTGTATTTGTATGGCACAGAGAAGAGGCACTACTTACATTATTCCTGGCTGGTTTGGAATCGCCGTTGTTCCTCATGCTCCTCGGACGGAACAGGAAGAGAGCTGTGGCCAAAACAACCCATCCCAACATCATCAGCATCATGTTGTTTAGACCGCCATCTGGGGCTGTGTTAGCACCTGGCACTAAAATGTACAGGTAAATCATCATCCTCTCATTTGTACTTAATATCTGTTATTATCTTATAGAAGCTGGGTGATACCTCAAACGGGTGCTATATATATATAAAGTTAGCAGATGGCTGGCATCTCACATACAGCATTTTGAGTAAAATGACTATCCAGTATCCATATAGATACAATGTACAACATTATAAGTGTTTTGTAGATGATTGGAAATCGTGAAAATAAATTGCCATGAAACTGTTTGTAACACTAAGACACAAGTATAGTAGAAGATTTCATAAGCATTTATACTGCTATAGCGAAATCAAATCACCATGCATGGCTAAGTCGTTGAAAAAAAAGCTGAATTTATTCAAATAAATTTGCCATGAAATGAGTTGGTTTATATCTTATCTATCATATGGTTAAGTTACTTGTGTATAGGAATCACATAAGAAACAGATATCACAGAGCAAGATATTAGACATCATGTTCACTTTCTGGTAAATTTTAGTTCTTTTCATTGCATGTTGATTGATGTAGGATATATATATATATATATAGATGCAACTTAGAAGTAGACATCAAAATCAAACAGAAAGAAATAAGAGTGATATACTTACGGTCTGTCAGACATTCATTATCTGTACAATAGGTCTGTGTGTTCCTCAACTGTAACAAAAAGATATTACTCGGTACATTCAAAGCAATGTCATGTCGTGCTATATTATAAACAGCATACAAAATGTTATGGATCATTGATCACTATTCAAATGATTTTGATAATCTTGTATAAGATAAATAACCTTCATTTTACAGCACTACTTACGTTGAAGTAACATGTGATTTTCTTTTGGGAATTATTTTGTCCAAGTAAATTTGCAAAACATTTAATTTCTGTGAATTAACATCAATTATTTTGAAAGAAAATTCCATTCAATTTTAAAATCCATGAATGTTAATCTTCACGAACTTGTTTTGAAAGGATGAAACTTTATAGACACTAATTATAAAGAAGGTTGGTTTAATTATCAAATTTACAGTACTTAATTAATGTATATGCATTTGTCAGATACCGTACATATGTAATATATATATATTTTTCTTCCACATTACATACTTACCAAATTAATGAGCCTTTGCATGGCATGTTCATGATTCCAAACACACTCACATGGATCAAACCCGTCAGCCATTTTTACTGTTCAAAAAAATAAAACTTGATTATAAGTCCACTATTACTGAAATCAAACTTGTTCTGATCAATGAAGAACACATTAATTATAATAATGTACTTGCTTAAAACTATGAAATTAGATAGAATGATAATGACCCAATACATATGGTTATACACATTAGTGGTCCTACACATTAGTCAGTTCAGGATCAAGTCGATCCAAGCAAGGTTAATCATGGCCATGCATATTGGTAGAATGCACTATATACCCTGGCTACTGCAGCTTGTGTTAAAAGTGTTTCTGGTTCGAATGTTGGTCTGGTTGCCTTTTTTTTTTGTCCTACTCATTTAATTTGGTGCAGCTATAGCTAGCTTTATTTAGGTGATGTCCAAACCAAGTTGTAAACTATTATATATATATATAATTAGGAGCTGGGGATATACCCGACCCTGCATGCGTTGGGAGTCTTCAGGTGAAGACTAAAAAAGCGAGGAAATAGTGTACGTTGTAAAGCTAGTTTATATATATGATTGTATGAAGGTCAGCATCCTCGATATTCCAGGGGTTCCCATAACATACGATCTCTACACCCCTGGACTACCCCATATCTCATAGTAAAATTGAAGGCAACACAGGGGAACAAATCTGAACCAATCACAGCCTTGCAAAAATGTCTTTGAAGACTACAGAGAGAGTGACACCTTACTTTAAAGCCACACAGTCAACCACAGTGTACCATTATACAGCTCTTTTGATGTACATCAAATGACTTAATTACCTGTTCTGTTCTGTTGCCTCCAGTTTTACTATGAGATAGCTATTGTCCAGGGGTGAAGATATTGTAAGTGATCGGAACCCCTTGAGTATCAAGGATGGTAGCTCAATTGGTAAAAGCATTTAATCAGTCGGCTAATGTTCAGGGGTCCAGAGTATGTTTTAACCATGAATTTGTTGAATAAATAATTTTCATAAACAAACAAATATATCGTATATATGCTAATGGTTACAATGCATAGTTTTATCATATAATGGTTCAGAAAGTGTGACACAGGCCTAAACATTAGATTATTTTAGTACAAATTTTTGTAAACTGTGCTGCAACACAAAAGCTTAATCCACCAGGTACATGCATGATGCAGAGAACTACATGCATTGTTGTAGTGGAAAATACATATTTCACTCGGAAATGTCAGTTGGATTATATATTACCGGGGAGTGAAAGATCTTTTCCTCTAAATCACTACAAAAATAGGTGAACAGTAGCTATATACATGTACAACCACTGAATGGGGTTCACGGACAACACAAACATGTAGATAGTACAAGTATTAATCCTTGCCTATTGCCTAATTCACTAGGCTATTTTGTAAGTAAAGTCTAGATGCTAAACCTAAGCCTGTATATCTGCTGCTGTCAAGTGTCAATGTCCTTTATCACAAGAGCTTGACGGATTCCTACAACTGTTACATAACTCTGATAATAACGCAGGATTAGAAAAATACAAGGAAATAAATACACTCAAATGCTACGAACTGTAACAAGTCGAAATTAGGGTATTTCATAGCAGATCTAGAGGTTCAACAACGAAAGCAGATTAAATTGACAAATATACACATTTTAAACGAAGGTAGTGATAACGAATGACGTTTGGGTAAACCTGCAAAAGCAGCATTAGGCCAGTAGGCCAATGTCTTTTTGACCCATATTCCACGAAAGAGGACATCTTGGAAAACGATAAGGAAAATCATATATTTCGAGAAGTATAAATCGTGCATTCTTATGGTTGTTGTACTAAAAAGGGAAATATGGACCGTATAATACAATGTTTTCTATTTAAACAGAGCATATGGCGACCCTACCTGTGTTGTTTTCGGTCTAACCCCTTCTCCGATCGCACTTCCTGTCCACTGATCGTCAACAAAGACACGTCAGATTTAACAAGGTGCCCGGATGTAAACACAAAGAACTATGGGCGGGAAATTCAAATTCCATCATAAGACAATCGTCACTCACATTTTACGTCAAACAGTATGGCGTGCCGAACGTTGCAAAATTCAATAAGTAAATTAAAATGTGTAAAGAAAAAAAAAATGTTTTGTAATATATCGTTATATGTGTTCAAAATGTTTAATTTGTGTGTAAAAACAATAAATGTTTGTGTATTTTTTTTAATATTTATATGTAAAAAAATATGTGTTCAATAATTTCTTTGTGTGAAAAATATGTTTGTTTGTAAAAATATATATTTACACACAAAGCATTTTTTCACACACAAAAAAAAACCACACAAATATTTTTTCACACACACAAAAAAATAATGAAGACATATAACAATATATTACAAACACATTTTTTTCGCACAAATGTTTTTACTTATTGAATTTTGCAACGTTCGGCACGCCATAGAACAGATTATTGATGGGATGATACTTCAGCATTTCAGAAACACAACTGATTTCAAATAATTTGAAATAGTAATGCACAGTACATTTTTCATAGCCCAACATCATGGATTTAAAAGTGATCATACGTCCTTGACCAACATACAGCAGAAATATTCAAACATATAGAACGTACATATATATATATGATCCTGCTTACAGTTATCGATGTTAATTTACACAGTAATTCTAGAAAGGACTGTGTACATCATATGTAGATTGCTTGTAGGGTTTTATTGATTTTTTTATACAATGTACATGTAGAACCCCTAAAACGTATAGCGATGAAAATGTACAATGTAATTATATTCTATGATCATTGATTCCTAGTTAGGACTAGGTCATGCCTTGGCCTAAAGGTCAGATTCTTACTCTAACGTTTACCCACGTATAAGAATGAAAGAGTTATCTTTCTTTTCCTGACTTTCCATGTGGTGCAGGATTTTATAGTGATTTTTCAAATCTCGTATTTTCTGAGAAAAAAAAAAAAAAATCAAATAAAAAAAAAAAAAAATCACATGACTTTTAGGTATAATCGTCAGTCCACCCACCAAATAAAAAAAAAAGATATCTAAGACAACAT
Source organism: Argopecten irradians (assembly GCF_041381155.1). NCBI lineage: Eukaryota > Metazoa > Mollusca > Bivalvia > Pectinida > Pectinidae > Argopecten > Argopecten irradians. The sequence continues at coordinate 25,085,564 of NC_091142.1, read as the reverse complement.
CCATTTTCGTGTAGTGGAGTTTGGACATTGAGAGGGTAGCCCCTACCTCGATACCCCAGGGGATTTCTCCAGTGTTGGCATTGAATGATACGTTAAATGAAAGATAAACATTACCGAAATACGGTCATGTATATATTATTTGTAACATGGTAGTTGGAATAAATGTGCTTTTTAATCGCTTTTAAAAAGTGAAGTGATGTGCCGTAGGTGAGACATCTATAATGAAATCTTCATTAAAAAAAAAAGATGCGTACGCCTATGGTCCTGACAATGTCTTGAGGAACAAGATTGTGTTGATCCGAAAACCAAATAAGGTATAGAGAGTCTACATGTATATGCAGTTTTAAGTATATGTCTATTTGAAAATAGATACTTTTCTGCTAAAATATATAACGTTTTTAAAAGTCAATGTTTTATGGGTAGATTGCATTAAATATCTTTATCATTTATTCATATGAAACTGCTTTTTTGAATATAGTTGATTCTTGGGCAAATGAAATTGATCAAGGAAATATAAATGGAGTCGTCTTCCTTGATTTTAGGAAGGCATTCGACCTAGTAAATCATACTGCGTTACTGAAAAAACTAAAGCTTTACCAATGTGATACTACCACTCTATCCTGGTTTACATCTTACTTAAGTGATAGGTACCAAAAGGTTTGTATCACAAGTCATTTATCAGAAGCCCGTAAAATCACTCTTGGAGTACCCCAGGGATCTATACTGGGACCTCTTTTGTTTTTAGTTTTATCAATGATTTGCCATTGAAAACTGCTTCTAGAACAGTTATGTATGCTGACGATTCAACATTGTCAGCTTCTGGAAGAACAATGAATTTTATAAGAGAAAAACTCCATGATGATTTAAAGAATGTAGAAGACTGGTGTGTTGAAAACAAAATGATGGTAAATGAAGATAAAACAAAATGTATGATTTTAACAACAAAACTGAAGCGTTGTAAGCTTGGTGAAAATGAACTAAACTAAGTTTTAATGGTGAAGTTATACAACAGGTTGAAACTGAGAAGCTTTTTGGAGTAAAACTGGACCACCATCTTTCTTTTTCTGAACATGTAGAATCCATATTTTATCAAAAGTCAACAGTGGCTTAGGGCTTTTAATGCGTATTAAGCAGTACTTGTCTTTCTGTGCAAGACTGAAATACTTTGATTCCTGTGTATTTCCGCATTTTGTGTATTGTTGTACTGTATGGGGAGAGCGTAATGATAATATCATGAAAAAAATATCTATGTCTATTACAAAAACGGGCAGCACGCATCATTTTAGATGCCCCCTTTGTTACTCCGTCAAAAGTAATGTTTCAACAGTTGAAATGGATGCCTATAGACATATACATAAAATACAAGAAATCTGTATTTACTTGTGTAAATGGACTTGTACCCGATTATCTGTGTTGTCGATTCAAATATGTTGATAGTGTTCAGTCTAGAGTAACACGTCAGACTGAACAGAATATTTTATATATTCCAAAACACAGGACTCAGTATTACTCGAGTCATTTTATGATATCAAGCAGTCAAATCCGGAATCAGCTTCCTAATGATGCGAGATCATCACCTTTTTGAGCAGTTTTAAAAATGCAATTAAGCATTTCTGTGATATGTGCTTTTAGAATTCAAAAAGTTTTTTAATGTATGCTATATTAGCATGTGTATATATGAGGCTTCGGCCTTTAACCTCATTTCAGTACCGTAAGCATTATCTTTGAACTTACTGTGATAATACTGCTTCTATTTATTGTATATAATTTCATTTATCATTCGTCATTGCTTTTAATGAACAACATTATCTTTATTCATTATAGTATTAATAATTTTATGAACTGAATCTTTTGTATAGATACTTATATTATTATGTAATTTGTTACTAATACTTTTACTAATCCTGAGGACCCTGAGGGAGATTAGCCCTTCACTAAATCAGGTTTCTATCCTCGGTAAATAAAGTTTATTATTATTATATCATTTACATGAAATACAAGCATTTTCACAAGTCAAATACAACTTTGAATTGCAGCAAAAACCAGTCTTATTGTGCTTTTGAGACACTTTTTATTTCATAATAAACTATTAGTAATACAATCATATACCAGGTAATACATAGCTTTTAAAGGGACAATTCAGCCCAAGAGAACATTAAAATTTGTACATATATCGGACAAAAACTAATTCTGATGGAAAATAGATCAGTCGGTTTTACTGTGATATGCCAGAAAATCCCATGGTGGTGAAATGCGTGTGAAACACATGTACATTGTGGTCGAACTTCTTGTATGCCGAACCCTGTCCCTTGCTCGTAGAGTAGTGTAACTTTTGTCTAGAACTGCTCAAATCGCTCTGACAGTAGTGTGTTTACCTTATTGGGTGAATTGTCTTGCCTAAAAATCATTTAATCACCTCCTCAGTGGTTATGCAGTTCATTTGTTTAACGTGCGTGACTTTTGCTCGGGTATGGGTACAGCGTACATATTGTACCTGCTTAATCGTATTGATCAACGATTTGTAATTACAACGGTATAAATTAAAATACTAAACTATGACGTGGAATTTGTCAATATTTTATGTTTTATGTTTCATAAGAAATGTAGAACAATACGTTTATGTTATATTTTGCTTCTTGATTATGTAAAAGAATTAGCCTGAGCAAGGATTTGGCCTGAGTGAATTGTCCCTTTAAATAAAAAAGATTTGATGCATATCAATCAGTTATCTAGCGATACCCTTCTAGATCGTCTTTCATTAAAATATATATATACACTTGTATGTTATTTTTCTTTGCTATTTAAGTTCTAAGCGTAATGTACGTAAAATAGCTGAATTACGTATCCTTTATTAAAATCTGAACGTCCATGCAAAACGGACCATGCAGAATTAAATCCACTTCAAACTATGTGACGTCTTCCACTTATTGGTGGCTAGTCCACCTACAAGTACCCAATTCAGCTTGTTTTGATTCTTAATTATCGGTAAACACAGTATGTTTATGATCCCAACCCCGCAAGTTATCTTGACCGTATATTGCGTCGTGGTCCAATGATTATAACTAGATAGCCAGAGGGCAGAATCGTTGCCTTCTGTGTTTGCACGGCTTTATGAGAATGGGGCAGTATTATCTTTGTACATGTGATTTTTAGAAATTGTTTCAATGGACGTTTGTTAAGACAAACAAATACATGTAGGTTTATGAATTTGAAACACATAAATACCATTCTTATTAGATACACGTACAGACATGTTGGAGAGCCTGGGTAAACATGTACACCGTATTCTGGGGGTAGATCGGGATGGGGTAAAAACTAGCTGGCAAAACACAGTAAGTGATGCTGAATACACCTCAATAAGGAGATTTCAGAAAAGATGGCGATGACGTCACACAAAGGTACATCCGGGCGCTCAAAGGTAGAACTCTGTATATCTACACATCAGTATTGCCAACTCACCCGATTTTTCCCGGTTGACCCGTTTTTTAGACATTTTAGAATGCCTAACCCGATTGACCCGGCGGGTCACCAAATAACTCGATTTTCAGCACTGGGACCAAAGTGTCAAAAAGCTCACAAAAAGTATGTCAGATATAGCCATTAGCGCAATTTTAATTATATATCAGGGCTTAAGACTCATATCAGGCCCTTGCATAAACAAACTTTAATACAGGTGTGAAATTGTAGCAATTATTCTATTCAGTCATGCATCACGATGTCTATGATCGTTTTTAGCCAGAGCCAGCTAGGAAAATTAGACAGGGCCAATATTAATTAATACTGTTCAAAATCAGATCTAATCTCTTCAAAATTCTTCAAAAGCACAAACACTTGTGATTTCAGACAAAGATTTACTCACATGAATACATGTAAAACATAGTAAACGTGAACGGTGTCCTGTTGCAGTAGGCAGGCAAGCCAATCATAATGGCCGCCATTTTGTTTAGTCAAAGATAATAATGAAACCGGACACGTGTAGAACAAAAAATCCGGATTTTATCAAATATTATTTTAAAAGATTTTTTGATACAATATTTTTATTAATTATCAGATATTAATTATGTTATTACAAAAAAATCATCATAAATATTATTGAATAACAAAATGAAAATAATAAATATATGCATATTTAAGGCTTTGAAAAAGTGTTAAAAATTACACTGAAATGTTGTTTCGCATATGACCCTTGTTTTGACCCTTTCACCCGTTTTTTCATGGGTGATCACCCGATTTGACCTCGTCAGAGGTTGGCAATACTGACACATAAACATAGTGGGAACACAGCCGCTTGCGATGTTTGTTTACATTTTATTGTAATAAATAGTACGGCAAACCGAGTACTATTGCGTTATTTACATTTCGAAAAGTGTAAATAAAAATATTTTACAATAATATACAAATTTAAACATGTAGTATTCATATATTTTACCCTGTTTATACTCCATTTTCTACCGCTACGAGAAAACACGGTCGCCATTACGTATAAACATTGTCAGATATATTGCAAACATCAACTTGAAATTACAAATTAAATTTAAAGTCCCCCAAAATATAATTATAATCAATTATTGTTTTCGAAGGTTTTCTTGATAAAACACCTTACGATGTGTGATTAGTACAAAATTAAACATATGCTTTCGTAGATTACCCCCAAGCCCACGGCAGCCATTACAGTACAACAGAGAACCCGAATTTCGTCCGTTTTCAGTGTCATAAAATTACGTATTCTGGTTAATATTTTTGTCATCAATTTTGGAATTTAGTTTATAACATACAAATGAGTCAGCTTGTATGTTCATTATATCATATTTTTAAACAAAACTTTGAGTATTTAGGATTCTCGAAGCCGTGCGCAATGTATCCTGGTCGGCATTTACGTACAGTACAACGATCTGTAATTTATATCAATTTAAATGAAGTTTACCTAATATGTATTCAAAGTATATAAAATTAATACCATTTCAATTGGAAACTTAACACAGCAGTCCATGGCATAAAAGCGGCTGAAAATGAAATATCAAAAATGAAATATGCAGCATGAAAACTGAACGATTTCACCATATATTATTTTTCGAGATCGGCAGCCATACGTGTACGTGTAACTAGTTGATACAAGGGCATTCCATTAAAACAACATGTACATATTAAATAACCAAATATATATATATGTTAAACACGTACCTTTTGAGATAAAAGTGTTGGTAATCTTTCATATGATTTATTTCCCCAACAATGCTTTGGCCTGCGGTGATCTACCAGCGATGAAGCCATACACGAGCGGCTATGGGCTGGTCAGGTGGTTCACGTTTTGTTTAAAACATATCGTGTTGTGAACAGCATTTTCATTTTTAACAGAAACATGATACATTGAAATAAATCATTTATTCATAAACACTTTTTTCACAACCTCAATTTATACGTATGAACAAAATCGGGTACGTGCGATGGCCCGGCAGCGCTTCGATAGGTGGCTTCGACACTAAATCTACACTTGTTATATTTAGCAATAAACAAAATGAAAATATAAAAATGTTAACATCCGTAACCTGTGAAACAATAAGAAACCATTTCAAAATCAGAATTTGCAAGTATGAAAGTGTAAACTTTTGTCAAAGTATCGATTATGAAGCAGGGATGTGGTGTTGTTATTATCAGTCGCCATACTGGGTTTGTATCTTTGAGGACCCGGATGTAAACTTTCTGTGACGTCACGCCATCTTTTCTGAAATCTCCTATGCAGAGAAGATGCCACCTAGGTACAGCATGCTCTGGTTATATCACAAAGAAAACAAAAGTCGTATTTTTGCAAAACGAAAACCGACAGGAAAAAACCGGCTTTTGGTGTTCAAAAAGCAACTAGATATTCAAGATACTTTCTCATACGTAGGTGTACTATTTTACTATAATGGTTGTGTATTCAAGCCAATAAAGCACTTTTTGCTCTTTACCGTAATATAAGAAATATTAATTTACCTGTTGATATACAACTTAAGTTATTCGATTCATTAGTTACCCAAATTTTATTATATTCATGTGAAATATGGGGGTACTCGGAAAATACAAGTATGTTGGAAAAAATACATCTGCAATTCTGTAAAAGAATTCTTGGTCTACGAAAAAATACATCTAATTTCATGATTTACAGAGAAACCGGCAGGTATCCTATTACTGTTACTATTAAACTAAGAATGATAAAATTTTGGTATACTCTTCTATCCAATGAAAGCAAACTGACTGTCTAGTTTAATGTACAAATTGATGTATACTCTCCATGTAACTGGTCAGATTGAGTTTAAATGGATGAAATATGTTAAAAATATTTTAGACAATGTTGGATTAAGTTTTGTTTGGATACATCAGAGAAACTGTTTACCTAATATTAAATATCTACATTCAACTATTACTCAAAAACTGCACGACCAATTTATACAAACATGGTTTAACCAATTAGAAAACAAGAGGACGGACATTCTCTTTATTTAAATACCATTTGGCATCGAAGATTATCTTATGCGACTAAATGTAAAAGACATGAAAACAATATGCAAATTTTGAACATCTAACATAAAATTTCCGGTTGAAACTGGAAGATGGGCTGGGATACAACGTCAAGATAGAGTATGTCTACTTTGTAGCGCTGGTACTGGAGACGAGTTCCATTTTTTAGCTCGTCTATTCGAAGAATAGGGGGAGCTAATGTTGTCACCCCGGCGTCGGCGTCGGCGTCAGCGTTGGCGTCCCATTTCACGTTAAAGTTTTTGAGCAAGTTTCTGTTTCGTCAATTGTTTAAGCTTCAACTTCTTCTGAATAGGCGAGCTTTGCTGTTCTCCAACAGCTCTTGTTATTTGTGTGAAACAACCATAATGTAGCCCAGTTGCGTAGTAAATATATCCCAAATTACTACCACAGAAATCCAAATTACTACGAAATTAAAGGAATGTTCTCAATATTTTATAAAAAAAAACTATAAATGTCAGTTTATTCATTAAAAAAAATAGTCAAGTTACTGTGACACTCTTTTACCACCCAACATTGTGATTATGTAGTAGGTAAGTTTATTATACATTTACTTATAATTACAATTATGAAATGTTAATATGTATGTATTTTTCCATATTTTCTTTGCATATATGTATATGATGTTACATTTTCCCTGTCAGGCATTAATTCTGTTTAAAATTGTATGACCTCTTGTTACACACTATATTGTGTGTCTAATCATGAGTGAATAAATAAAATCTTGAAGTTGTTAGCTGTGATACACCTGACTGAACACGGTTTGTAAAAGAAGGTTAGAATAGGATATTGTCAAATTATCAGAGTTTCTAAAATTAAAATAATTGTGACAAATTCAGAATCTTATCAACAACTATGTATCTATGCAGTTTAAATGGGCAGAAGTTGAATTTATTTTGACTCTGTCTGTTTAATTTATCATCAGGTATAAGTGACCTACATTTTAGCGATCGGTACCTTTGATCAGTGTTGATGCTCGCAAGCAGCCACATGCCCAATACTAAATTATTACTTTTATGAAGGATTTATAACCGAGATCTCATATACGTCCTTGCTTTTATCAAGCCAGTGCTTACAGGTTCCTCAATCGGTTGACACAATAAAATGCAATTTCTAATGCCGAATTTTAACGTCTATGGACGATTTTTCATATTTCCAATGCTTTGCAACGCATCAGGTTCCATCACAGGTTTACGGCGCGCAAAAAAAAAAAAAATAAAAAATAAATAAATATTTTTAGTAATTTTGTTTTGTGCGTCGTAAACCTGTAGTTCCATGAAGCAAATGCAAACGTATATACATTCGACAAGGCTTATTAGTAAAACCTATTTCGCACACTTTGCCGTTTTTACCAAAATGCTGTTAGTAGGAATCATTATGTGGCAATTTTATAATGAAAGGCTTGTAATTTAGTCTCTGTTGTACATATAAAGGTATTTCTGTATTTAAATATTTCTATTCCAGAACCAGAGAGAAAAAAATGCACTGTATCATGGATTTATCATATACGTCCCTGACTATATATATATAACACCCTCCCACACGCCACGTACTGAACCGTATCGCCTCGCCTATAGAGACCGCAGAACCAAATGATTTCGCTATATATATGATATATCAACGTTTGCCACTGTCCAGGTTAAATGGAGTTTTCAAGTCTGGTCACATGTCACTAATTTTGAAGAATGACATCTCGCATACCTGTGAATAAAAAGAAATTAAGATCTACCATCTTGCTAAACTTTTATGTGGGGGTACCATCTTATGTTGAATTCTGCACCAAAAATTGACCAAAATATTCATGAAATTCCAATATTGATTACCTCTCCCTGTCAGACACACACTTGACAAAATTTTAAAAATTCTTTACATATTTTTCATCTACATGTATTGCCTAACCCACACATTAAACATTTGAAACTGATGCGCCCTGAATACCTAATCAGCAGCCGCTTCGAAACATTCACCTCTCTATGAAATCCAGGAACCTATAATCGTCGGATGCGATAAACCAGAGATTTAAATAGTATTTACTATTTAAATCTCTGGATAAACTAAAGAAGATGAGAAATCAATCCAATATCATCTCCTTATCTTATTAAATTCTGTTTGTGAGAATCCGCTACGTGATACCAGAGACATACAGTTCTGTACAAAAGATAATTTAATTGACACAGTAACGCCTTTTTAAAAAGAAGGTTGGCTGGACACGATCACAGCATGATACTGGTTGGCGACATATTATCGTGAAGAACATATTATCGTGATTTTGATTGGCGGGTTACACTGAATGCGATTTTTAAACGGTTTTGTGTTTAGAAAGATGACACCTACCAAAATTACCAACAATATTTTCAAATCTTGAAGAAAATTTAATTTTTAACATAAAAATACCAAATTTAAGTAAATCTTACCTCACAAGTACAACATTAGCCAAGGGGAATGCATGATATCGGCTTTATTCTAAGATAATAGTCCCGATTTATATATCGTCTGCTTCCTCTGATGACAGACAACAGCGTTCAAAAAACGAAAGTTGTAAGGGAGGTAATTCAATCTTAGAAAAGAACGCTGATCGGGGTCACTCAAGCGCTTTTGACCAGACGACAAAATACAAGGTAGAAAACAATGCCGATTTGATTTGTTATTTATTGTTTACAGAATTAATCACCACCAGAAATCATTCAAATATATTTAATATTTATTCAGAATACTAATAATTTATACAGACATGTGAGAAATATTTGTCATTTTGCCAGAAATAGATCGGTAAATGGCGACCTCTTCATTTCCCCTGTCAGCGTAATCTAACGATTTTACATGTCATAAACAATACACGTTTTCTCTCTTTCGCAACGCAGTTTTTACATCAATTATTTTTTTTAAAATAGTTCAAATGTTTATCTTTATATTGATACCAAATTTAATTTATTCCATCACGCGTAACTATTTTTAATATTTTTTTGAAAAAAGTCACGATAATATGTTCAGTAAAAAGACACGAAAATCTATTTGACCGACTTTTTTCAAAGGGCTGTGTTTATTGTAAAATATCATATGAATTCACTTAAAGCTTATTTATTTAAAGTGTTGTGGACCAAAGCCTATTTACAACTCTAAAAATCTAAATTTAGATACAACGTTTAGAAAAAAATCGAGAAAAATCGCTATTTTTCACGATAATATGTCGCCAGCCAGTATCGTTTCTGGGTACGACTCGTCGACAGATCCGGATCCCAAGCGTACGTATACATGTAGCTCATTACAATCTCCACGCTTTGGTCACATAAACGCTTGACGTTTCGCGGGAACACATAGTTTACAGAGAGCACGCGTATCCGAAAAATTGTTGCTGTCGTTTCGATATGGACCAGGACGAGTATTATACAGTGAGTATTGAAATTTGCAAATGGGGTAGTCTACATACATGTGTGCTTGGAAGTTTATATCCGATTCCTAGTATACTCTATTCATATGCTTCTGTTAATTACTTGAAGGCCTAGCTGATTGTCACTACACACACGGGCGTCTGCTTCTGGTTTTGGGAAAAAAACTCGGGTTTATAGGCCTAGTAGCAGAAATATATTCCCTACTCTACTCTATGAACATAGTAGGGGTACGTTATTATATTTTCTAAAACCAGAAGTTGACGCCTGTGTTACACGTATCTCATTGAACAGGTTAAGGACACTCCGGCCGTATAATATATATATATGCAAGGTAGTCCTGCATTTGAGTAATAAAATCTAGTCCTGTATTTTTGGGATAATTTTGTTACGCAAATGCAGGTTTCTGTGAAATGGAAATTGATAAAGTTGTTCTAAACATTGTTATCAAAAAAGAGTTGTGGATATTTTGACTGCATTCTATAGCTTTGAATTTTCAAAGTGTTATTATTATTATTTAAAAAATAATAAAAACTGTTTAATTACCCCTGGTATGCATTTGCATTAGTTAAATATATATTAACTGGGGAGAGCAGTACCGGCGCAACGCACAACCTCCCCAAAATGGCGTCTGCAAACTGAAGCTGTCAGTGTGTAGGATTGAATTTTGAAGATAGGCCTAGTGTTTTTAGCTCACCTGGTCCAAAGGACCGAGGTGAGCTTATGGGATACCGCAGCGTCCGTCGTCCGGCGTCCGTCAACAATCGACTTCTTCTCCATAACTGCTGGTCGGATTTCAACAAAATTTGACTGGTAGCATCCTTATGGGCTACTAACTGAAAATTGTACAAATGATGGGGCTGATCCCCCGGGGGCCTGAGGGGCGGGGCCAAAAGGGGTCAATTTGGCTATTTCCATATAAACGACTTCTTCTCTGAAACTAAGCATGAGATAGCACTCATAATGCAATTTTAGTATCGTTATAGGGTGGGGATTCAAAATTGTACAAATGATGGGGCTGACCCCCGGGGGGCCTGAGGGGCGGGGTCAAATGGGGTCAATTTGGCTATTTCCATATAAACGACTTCTTCTCTGAAACTAAGCATGAGATAGCACTCATAATGCAATTGTAGTATCGTTATAGGGTGGGGATTCAAAATTGTACAAATGATGGGGCTGACCCCCGGGGGGCCTGAGGGGCGGGGTCAAATGGGGTCAATTTGGCTATTTCCATATAAACGACTTCTTCTCTGAAACTAAGCATGAGATAGCACCCATAATGCAATGGTAGCATCCTTATAGGGTTGGGATTCAAAATTATGCAAATGATAGGGCTGACCCCCCGGGGGCCTGAGGGGCGGGGTCAGAAGGGGTTAATTTGGCTATTTTCATATAAATGACTTCTTCTCTGCAACTAAGCATAGTATAGCACTCATTATGCAATGGTAGCATCCTTATAGGGTGGGGATTCCAAATTGTGCAAATGATGGGGCTGACCCCCCGGGGGCCCTGAGGGGCGGGGTCAATTTGGCTATTTCCATATAAACGACTTCTTCTCTGCAACTAAGCATGGTATAGCACCCATAATGCACTGGTAGCATCCTTGTAGGCTGGGGATTCAAAATTTTGCAAATGATAGGGCTGACCCCCCGTGGGCCTGAGGGGCGGAGTCAAAAGGGGTCATTTTGGCTATTTCCATATAAATGACTTCTTCTCTGCAACTAAGCATGGTATAGCACCCATAACGCAATGGTAGCATCCTTGTAGCCACGGGATTCCAAATTGAGCAAATGATAGGGCTGACCCCCGGGGGCCTGAGGGGCGGGGTCAAAAATGGTCAATTTCCATATAAATGACTTTTTCTCTGCAACTTAACATGGGATTACGCTCATAATGCAATGGTTACATCCTTATAGGGTTTGGATTCAAAATTTTGCAAATGATGGGGCTGACCCCCCGGGGGCCTGAAAGATGGGGTCAAAAGGGGTCAATTTGGCTATTTCCATATAAACGACTTCTTCTCTGCAACTAAGAATGGAAGAGCACTTATAATGCAATGGTAGCATCCTAATAGGGTTGGGATTTGAAATTGTACAAATGATAGGGCTGACCCCAGGGGCCTTAAACGGCAATAGATGCGAGGTCAAAAAGGTCAACTAGGCTACTATTTTCATATAAATTACTTTGTCTCTGAACCTATGTATTGGATAGCATATTTGTATCAGCCCTAGTATCAATAGCATCATTGTATGGTTGTGATTCAAAATTAAACTTTTGAAGTCAATTTTGCTTATTTTTCTAATTGTCAGAGTATTGTGATAATTACTAACAAAAAACCAGGTGAGCGATACAGGCCCTCTGGGCCTCTTGTTTCTTATGTTTTCGTGTATCCGTTACCGTAGAAGTGCTTCGCACTTCGTGCCCTTCAAGGGCACGAAGGGCTGCGCCCTTATTATACAATTATACCATTTTGATGAGGTTGATGCATGTTTTTATTGACCAATGACCAAAGAACAATTATCGACCGAGGATGTAGTCCAAGGTTGATAATTTTTAGCTCATCTGCCTGAAGGGCAAGTGAGCTTATGCTATGGAGCAGCGTCCGTCGTCCGGCCGTCCGGCCGTCCGGCGTCAACTTTTCCGTTTAAACAACTTCTTCTCCAAAACTTGGAGACCTAGAGTCCTGAAATTTGAGTTATAGCATGCGGGGATGAAGGGCTACCAAGTTTGTTCAAATGAATGACCTTGACCTTCATTCAAGGTCACAGGGGTCAAATAGGTGAAAACCTACAACAGACTTCTTCTATATTACCAAGAGGCCTAGAGACCTGAAATTGGGCCTGTGACATGCTGGGATGTAGGGCTACCAAGTTTGTTCAAATGAATGACCTTGACATTCATTCAAGGTCACAGCGGTCAAATAAGGCTGAAATATCTGAAGACTTCTGCTTCATAACCAAGAGGCCTAGGAACCTGATATTAGACCTGTGACATACTGGGATAGAGGGCTACTAAGTTTGTTCAAATGAATGACCTTGACCTTCATTTAACGACTTCTTTTTAATTACCAAACAGCCTAGGGACCTGATATTGGGCCTGTGGCATGCTGGGATGAAGGGCTACCAAGTTTGTTCAAATGAATGACCTTGACCTTCATTCAAGGTCACAGGGTCAAAAAGGCTAAAATCTTTAAACGACTACTCCTTAATAACCAAACAGCCTAGGGACCTGATATTGAGCCTGTGGCATGCTGGGATCAACAGCTACCAAGTTTGTTCAAATGAATGACCTTGACTTTCATTCAAGGTCACAGGGGTCAAAAAGGCTAAAATATTTAAACGACTACTTCTTAATAAACAAATAGCCTAGGGACCTGATATTGGGCCTTTGGCATGCTTGGATGAAGGGCTACCAAGTTTGTTCAAATGAACAAATAGCCTAGGGACCTGATATTGGGCCTTTGGCATGCTTGGATGAAGGGCTACCAAGTTTGTTCAAATGAATGACATTGACCTTCATTCAAGGTCACGGGGGTCAAAAAGGCTAAAATCTTTAAACGACTTCATTTTAATAACCAAACAGCCTAGGGACCTGATATTGGGCCTGTGGCATGCTTGGATGAAGGGCTATCAAGTTTCTTCAAATGAATGACCTTGACCTTCATTCAAGGTCACAGGGGTCAAATAGGCTAAAATCTTAAAACAACTTCTTCTTTATACCCAAACAGTCTGGAGACCTGATATTGGGCCTGTAACATGATGGAATCAAGGGCTACCAAGTTGTTCAAATGAATTATACAATTGTATTTGTCAAAATAAATGCACAGATATGGATAGGTTTGAATTTAAATGCAACACTTTGACTACTAAATTTTATGATATTCACAATAAGTTGATTGTGTATTTGATATTTAACTTAAACAAACCTTGTATTGAAGAAGATGCACATCTTGGCTACTTGTCGGGTATTCATACATCTTGGTCAGGTCTTCTTCATTTATAGTTTTAGAGACGCTTAAATTGTCACCTTCGTTATAGCGTGTCGCATTCAAACGCTTAAATGACTCCGACAATTTGAAGCGCTGATTTGGGAATTCCCAATCTATTTATAGACAGATGAGTTAATCAACTTTTTTCAATCCACTTTTATCAGTCCATCACTGATTTACACGTGGGGTACCGAGGTCCATTGAGATTGGCGGAAAAATAATAAATATGTTTTTGTGCATGCTATAATTTTGTTATAAAGTAACAATTTAGGTGTTCTCCATTGACTACCATAGCCATCAAGGAAATTCATTGCAAATGTCATGGTTTTACAAAAAAAATAAACCTTGAAATTTGTCCCCATTTGAGTAATAATGTAGGAAATTTTATTACTGGTATGGTGCCATGGAAAAATTATGACGCCCTTTTCCAGATTTCCAGTGAAATTATAGTGGCTTACACTCCGAATTATATGGAATATTTTCATGACACCTTTGTAGCTATATACATGTGCTTATAAAATCTGATATACTTGATAAATAAATATAAAATATTGACATAGTTAAGGCCAAAAAAAATAATATGTATGTTTCAGGTACCCCTACCTACCCTAGTTTTTACCTCCGACCCTACCTATTTTATCACACTTTTTCAAAACAAAAATGTAGTGTGTGAAGTTTTCAATTAAGATTTTTACGCTGGCTTTAAATTTATCCAGATAAAGTTCAATTATGGTAATGAGAAATAAAGACATCTAGCCAGCCTAAAGCCTGAAAGACACATTACTTTGTAATGTAGTAATAAAACAACTCGACCCCTCCCCCACCTCTACTAAAAAAAAAAAAAAAAAATCCGACCGACCTACCCTATTTTTTTTCAGTCATGTAACCTGAAACACGCATATAATTTTTTTTGGCCTAAATAAATTTAATACTGACAATTAAATGTAACACCAAAGTACTATTATATAATAAGGGTAATAAAGAAGGTATACATGATTGTGCAATTTTTTGCTTGCCTCTCGAAGAGAGGGAGAATCACCCTGGCGTTGGCGTTGAAAATTCCAGTTTAAGGTTTTGGTGTTAGTGTTGAAAAACTGTTATCTGTCAAAATTGACATTGATTTCTACAATCATTGTGGATTATAATTGTTGCTATGGGTGTGGACAATCATTTAAGGAGCCAAATGCTGGATTTATAGAATTTCAAGAGGACCAATGGGCTGAATATAGCCTGGAGGTTAAGGTTTTGATGTAAGTGTTGAAAAAAAATTGTTATCTGTCACAACTGACATTGACTTCTACAATCATTTTGGATTAAAATTGTTGCTTTGGGTGTTGATAATCATTTAAAGGAGCCAATTGCTGGATTTTGAGAATTTCAAGAGGCCCAATGGGCCGAAATTGCCAGGTTAAGGTTTTGGTGTTAGTGTTGAAAAACTGTAATCGGTCACAACTGATTTTGTGATGGGTGTGGACAATCAATTAATGGAATAAAATGCTGGATTTTTAGAATTTCAAGAGGCTTAATGGTATGGGCTGAAAATTCAAGTTTTGTAATAACATTGCTATATTTAATATAATACTGGTAAATTACAAGGGACCTGAATTAAATCAACAAAATTCAAAAGGCGAGCTTTGCTGTTCTCAAACAGCTCGTGTTACATTGACATTTTATCTGTGAGGAATTGGCTAGTTGTTATATACATGTATGTGTCCTATTTTTTTGTCTGAAAGACATGTTTGTTTGATAACTTCATTTTGACAGCTTTTTCGTACTTAATATATTGTGGGAGCTAGCTATATAGCTAGCATTAATGAGGCATGATCTCATTCAAATTCTGATGTTGGCTATTCCGGACAATAGAATCACTAGACCACTGACAGTGAATTGAAAGGCTTTGATTTATATCTAAATCACTCAAAATCGCTCCCCTTTTTGTAGCCATAGAAACATCTCTGATCAAAATAGCTTTGGGTTCACTGGCAAGATGTAAAGGTCATTACAAGTTCACAAACATTGACAGGCAGTTTTCTGGTCATATATATATAACTATGTATGAGTCAGAGAAATGGGTAATATCAACGATCGTATTCCAGATAACACTGGATCCTATAATGTAAGGATACAAATTACTTTTAAGTAATATAATTTAATATATAACTAATATACTCATGTGAAATATCAAAGAAACACAATTTAACAAAGCATGACAATTTATTGACTCGTGCCCTATCCAGGCCTTGAACTTGCAATCTACGGCACCCAATCGCCTAGCCAAACATACCTGCGCCTTCTATTATATATTATATATACATGTATGTATAGTTGGGCCATACAAAAAAATATTTGTGTTTCCTGTAACTCGACCAACCCTATAAAATCAGCGCCTACTAAAACATTTTTTTTTAGTTTTGTCCTCAAACAAACAAATAACAACCGTTATGTTTTTTTAGCTCACCTGGCCCGAATTGAAGGGCCGGTGAGCTTATGTCATGGCGCGGCGTCCGTCGTCCGTCCGTCCGTCCGTCCGTCGTCCGTCGTCCGTCCGTCAACATTTCCTTTAAATCGCTACTAGTCATAGAGTTTTGCATGGATTGTAACCAAATTTGACCACAAACATCCTTGGGGAAGGGGGAACAGAACTTGTATAAATTTTGCCTCTGACTCCCCGGGGGCAGGAGGGGCGGGGCCCAATAGGGGAAAATCCTTTAAATCCCTACTTGTCTTATAGTTCTACATGGATTGTAACCACATTTGGCCACAAACATCCTTGGGGGAAGGGGAACAGAACTTGTATAAATTATGGCTCTGATCCCCCAGGGACAGGAGGGGCGGGGCCCAAGAGGGGAAATAGAGGTAAATCCTTTAAACCGCTACTTGTCATAGAGTTCTGAATGGAATGTAACCAAATTTGGCCACAAACATCCTTGGGGGAAGGGGAACAGAACTTGTATAAATTTTGGCTCTGGTCCCCCGAGGGCAGAAGGGGCGGGGCCCAATAAGGGAAATAGAGGTAAATCCTTTAAATCGCTACTTGTCCTAGAGTTCTACATGAATTGTAACCACATTTGGCCACAAACATCCTTGGTGGAAGGGGAACAGAACTTGTATAAATTTTGGCTCTGATCCCCCAGGGGCAGGAGGGGCGGGGCCCAATAGGGGAAATAGAGGTAAATCCTTTAAATCGCTACTAGTCATAGAGTTCTGAATGGAATGTAACCAAATTTGGCCACAAACATCCTTGGGGAAGGGGAACAGAACATGTAAAAATTTTGGCTCTGGTCCTCCGGGGGCAGGAGGGGTGGGGCCCAATAGGGGTAATAGAGGTAAATCCTTTAAATCGCTACTAGTCATAGAGTTCTGAATGGAATGTAACCAAATTTGGCCACAAACATCCTTGGGGGAAGGGGAACAGAACTTGTATAAATTTTGGCTCTGATCCCCCAGGGCAGGAGGGGCGGGGCCCAATAGGGGAAATAGAGGTAAATCCTTTAAATCGCTACTTGTCCTAGAGTTCTACATGAATTGTAACCACATTTGGCCACAAACATCCTTGGTGGAAGGGGAACAGAACTTGTATAAATTTTGGCTCTGATCCCCCAGGGGCAGGAGGGGCGGGGCCCAATAGGGGAAATAGAGGTAAATCCTTTAAATCGCTACTAGTCATAGAGTTCTGAATGGAATGTAACCAAATTTGGCCACAAACATCCTTGGGGAAGGGGAACAGAAGATGTAAAAATTTTGGCTCTGGTCCTCCGGGGGCAGGAGGGGTGGGGCCCAATAGGGGTAATAGAGGTAAATCCTTTAAATCGCTACTAGTCATAGAGTTCTGAATGGAATGTAACCAAATTTGGCCACAAACATCCTTGGGGGAAGGGGAACAGAACTTGTATAAATTTTGGCTCTGATCCCCCAGGGCAGGAGGGGCGGGGCCCAATAGGGGAAATAGAGGTAAATCCTTTAAATCGCTACTAGTCAAAGAGTTCTGCATGGATTGTAACCAAATTTGGCCACAAACATCCTTGGGGGAAGGGGAACAGAACTTGTATAAATTTTGGCTCTGATCCCCCAGGGCAGGAGGGGCGGGGCCCAATAGGGGAAATAGAGGTAAATCCTTTAAATCGCTACTAGTCAAAGAGTTCTACATGAATTGTAACCACATTTGGCCACAAACATCCTTGGGGGAAGGGGAGCAGAACTTGTATAAATTTTGGCTCTGATCCCCCAGGGACAGGAGGGGCGGGGCCCAATAGGGGAAATAGAGGTAAATCCTTTAAACCGCTACTTGTCATAGAGTTCTGAATGGAATGTAACCAAATTTGGCCACAAACATCCTTGGGGAAGGGGAACAGAACTTGTATAAATTTTGGCTCTGATCCCCCAGGGGCAGGAGGGGCGGGGCCCAATAGGGGAAATAGAGGTAAATCCTTTAAATCGCTACTAGTCATAGAGTTCTGAATGGAATGTAACCAAATTTGGCCACAAACATCCTTGGGGGAAGGGGAACAGAACGTGTAAAAATTTTGGCTCTGGTCCCCCGGGGGCAGGAGGGGGGGGGGGGCCAAAAGGGGTAATAGAGGTAAATCCTTTAAATCGCTACTAGTCATAGAGTTCTGAATGGAATGTAACCAAATTTGGCCACAAACATCCTTTGGGGAAGGGGAACAGAACTTGTATGAATTTTGGTCTCGTTCCCCCGGGGGCAGGAGGGGCGGGGCCCAATAGGGGAAATATAGGTAAATCCTATAAATCACTACTTGTCCTAGAGTTTTGCTTGGATTGTGACCAAATTTGGCCACAAACATCCTTGGGGGAAGGGGAACAGAACTTGTATAAATTTTGGCTCTGACCCCCTGGGGGCAGGAGGGGTGGGACCCAATAGGGGGTTTAGAGGTTAATATTAAAATTCCTTCAGAAAAGAAACAATGAACCTGTATTCAGAACATTTACTTGGCATTACAAACCAGGTGAGCGATACAGGCCCTCTGGGCCTCTTGTTTGGTTTTGCACAAAATCATGAATTTTCTTATTTTTGATATACAAATTCTGTAATTTAAGACACCAATAACACCCTGGGAAACAAACCCATGTCAAAAACCCTGTCAAAATAATTACATGAATTACATTATAAATATTTTCTTCTTTTTAGCAAGAAGATGTTTCTGTACCCCTGCGGGAGCCTCTTAACTTAAATGAACTACGGGATCCGTTGAGTGAGGGCCAGAGTTTTGAGCTGAAAGAGGACTACATGGCTCCAGGTTTAAAACTATCTACTTATTTGCAGATTTCAAAAATATTTTGTGTTGTTCATTCCTAATGCAAATCTCTGTTTGCCTATTCACACATATGTTAGGGTCAAAGAGAGACATTGCAAACTAAAAATCCATATATGCCTGCCAATTTTCTTCTTGAAAAACTGCCTTTGCGAATGAGCAGCAGATAGCTTGATCTGAATAATCAAACCTTTACTATATCTTACAACACTTAGTTTTCATCTGCTTTTGTAAGTCAGCAATTTACTTTCAATTACAATTATTACAAATGTGCTATGAAATGTGTTTTTAGATGAAAACCTTACCAGCAATGCCTTCTTTGAGCCCAACGATGTGCTGAAGAATTGTTATATTCCCGACGAGGATGAGGAGGATACAGATGAAGAGGATGGAACAAATCCTTTTGAAAAAATGGCAAAGAAAATGGAGAAGCTGATTGAAGATGGTGGTGTTGTTAAGAAGATCCTAACACACGGAACTGGCAATGTAATCCCTGCAGGATCTATTGTCACAAGTGAGTATTAGATACAAATTGATATACGGTATCATCGTAATTAGCTCCCAGGTTAAAATGAAGGGGCACTGATTAGGGTACGAAAACGGTAAACCAACATTCATTATATAAACAACACTCCGACCACTGCAGTCAAAATGGACAACAAAGAGGCAGACAGGTGATGCTGATGTACTATGCAAATGAGTTCTCATTATTAAAATGTGTTAAAATAAAATACTGGCCATGCCAGTTACTCTTGTAATATTCCTGCATTAATGAATCTTCACAAATTCTCTCTGACTAGTAATATTGATCAGTCATCTTTTTGTTTTATAATAATTCTGATTCATATATGTAATCGTAAATTTTGTCTTCTGTATGTTCTTCTGTCCAGAAGACGCATTTTGATACTCTTTGCATTCATTTTCTTTCATTTGTTAATTTGCTAATATGTAGATCAGTGTTTATGATGTGGTTTATCTTCCTGTCTGAAGGTTTATCTTATAGATGAATGAGCTAGTTCATACTATCTATAATCATATTATTTGCTTTATGAAACAATGTAGTTCATCTTTGGTCTATTGTGTGAAGGGACCTTTACCCTACACATGGAGCCTATGACTTGTAATAGTATTTTTATCATGGCATTGATTGTTGATACTTAATGAATGTTTTAAAAGCCCACTAATTTTCCAAAACAAGAATTGAAAGGTTCTTAAAAACAACAAGAGAATTTAGAAAATCCTTATTGATGGCCAAAGATTATAAACATACAATAATTTTAGAACCCTTTAACAAACATATTGATTCAGGAAATCTTGTTTGTTTTGTAGTCCACTACAATGGATTTCTGGAGTATGCTGATGAACCGTTTGATTCTTCACGCCTACGGAATGCTCCTGTTAAAAAACAGATAGGAAAAGGTAAAATGCATATGTATCCTAACAATGGCTTGGTTTTCTCTTCAATTACACTGTTATAAAAATGATACACCAATTACCACATTGGATCCA
This sequence comes from Argopecten irradians, assembly GCF_041381155.1. Classification (NCBI taxonomy): domain Eukaryota; kingdom Metazoa; phylum Mollusca; class Bivalvia; order Pectinida; family Pectinidae; genus Argopecten; species Argopecten irradians. The sequence goes on along the minus strand of NC_091142.1, from coordinate 25,064,892 downwards.
ATTAGTGATTGGTGTGGTTGGAAATTTGAGAAAGTTAAAGTGTGCTTTTAAATACCAGAATTCAGACATTTAACAAAATTATTACATGAAGTAAGCCACAAATAAATTTTTTTTCAGAGATAAAATAAAGAAACTACATGGTATTGTATAACAGGAAATGTTTGGGGGTAATATCTGTCAGGGTTTGGAACTTTAGTATACAATCATTTTTTTGTTTTAATTTTCTTAATTCTATTTGTTTTCAAAATTAAATTGAATTATGTTTTCCGTATTTGCATCTTACAAAGTTATCTGCCCTTGTATTGCTAATGACGTCATGTGTTTTCAAGAGTAAAGTCATACCTTTCTGAGTTCCAGGGAACATGATGTGAATCATGCTCACAAAATAAAGACATTGGGATCACAATTTATACCCACTTGCAAGGGAGCTAACTCTGTAATATGCTAAGATGGAATAGTTGAGAGGCATACAACCAAAATATATTGATAGTTCAATGTATTGTTACACCCCAAATGCTTATGGAAACATGAATGCTTATTGTATCAAATTATGTGCAAACAAGCTTGGATTATCCAACTGCTAAGCTTTTATGAAATGCTTTTAATGCCTCCTGATTATAACAGGAGAGGATCTGAAATTGTGAATAAAGGAGTCCAAAAATTGAAGATGGAGAGGGGGCTTTGGGGAGTTAGGTGTTTTGGGATGGGCAGGGATGAATGGGTCAAATATGTAATTGCATTACACATATATGTTAACAATGCATGTTCCGCCATACATGGAAGCCTACCACTTTTAACACTCTACCTTCTATGGCTTTGATGTCACAATCTGCTCCGTTCTACCTAACCTTTAGATTTCTGAAATTTTCTTTGCTTTATTAGCAAAGCCATAAAAGTTAAATAAATTCTTGTCATGTTGCACATCTCTATTTTAAAGACAACAGTCCAGGTTCAATATTCATTTATCGGTGATCTCTCAAAAGACAACAGTCCAGGTTCTCTAGGTACAATATTTATTTATCAGTGATCCCTCAAACTTAGTAAGATGCCAATATTTTACCTGCATGTATAGTTTTTATCCACAATAAAATAATTATTACAAATTTAAATTGATTTCATTATGTATATTTTTAGCTCACCTGGCCCGAAGGGCCGGTGAGCTTATGTCATGGCGCGGCGTCCGTCGTCCGGCGTCTGGCGTCCGGCGTCCGGCGTCCGTCCGTCAACATTTCCTTTAAATCGCTACTAGTCATAGAGTTCTGCATGGATTGTAACCAAATTTGGCCACAAACATCCTTGGGGGAAGGGGAACAGAACTTGTATAAAGTTTGGCTCTGACCCCCCCGGGAGCAGGAGGGGCGGGGCCCAATAGGGGAAATAGAGGTAAATCCTATAAATCGCTACTTGTCCTAGAGTTCTGCATAGATTGTAACAAAATTTGGCCACAAACACCCTTGGGGGTAGGGGAACAGAAATTGTATAAAGTTAGGCTCTGACCCCCCGAGGGCAGGAGGGGCGGGGCCCAATAGGGGAAATAGAGGTAAATCCTATAAATCGCTACTTGTCCTAGAGTTCTGCATGGATTGTAACCAAATTTGGCCACAAACATCCTTGGGGGAAGGGGAACAGAACTTGTATAAAGTTTGGCTCTGACCCCCCGGGGGCAGGAGGGGCGGGGCCCAATAGGGGAAATAGAGGTAAATCCTATAAATCGCTACTTGTCCTAGAGTTCTGCATGGATTGTAACCAAATTTGGCCACAAACATCCTTGGGGGAAGGGGAACAGAACTTGTATAAAGTTTGGCTCTGAACCCCTGGGGGCAGGAGGGGCGGGGCCCAATAGGGGAAATAGATGTAAATCCTATAAATCGCTACTTGTCCTAGAGTTCTGCATGGATTGTGACCAAATTTGGCCACAAACATCCTTGGGGGAAGGGGAACAGAACTTCTATAAATGTTGGCTCTGACCCCCCGGGGGCAGGAGGGGTGGAGCCCAATAGGGGAAATAGAGGTAAATCCTATAAATCGCTACTTGTCCTAGAGTTCTGCATGGATTGTGACCAAATTTGGCCACAAACATCCATGGGGGAAGGGAAACAGAACTTCTATAAATGTTGGCTCTGACCCCCCGGGGGCAGGATGGGTAGGGCCCAGTAGGTGAATTAGAGGTAAATATTCGAATTCCTTCAGAAAAGAAACAATGAACCTGTATTTAGAACATTACTTGGCATTACAAACCAGGTGAGCGATACAGGCCCTCTGGGCCTCTTGTTGGTGAATTTGTTCCTGCACCACTGCAGAATGCCCAATATTGTTGCATGTGATACAATATATACATTGTAATCAGTCCTCTTATGACCTTAGTTGTCGATGTGCCGTAAAACTCAAACAAACAAACAATTTTGATATGTAAAAACATTTTGATCATTAACACAGCTGATTATCTCTAAATCCTGTCAGTATCCCGTATTTGTATATTTACAGGCCAACTAGTAGAAGGATTAGAGATAGGTGTTTCAACAATGAAGAAAGGAGAATTGTCTAGGTTCATTATCAACCATGAATATGCCTTTGGAAAACTTGGCTGTGCTCCTCGTATACCTCCAGAAGCTACAGGTAAAAAGACAAATGCACTATGACTATATAAGGCTTAGCTGCAATGTTGTAGCTCAAAAGACTTTTGACAGGTAGTGGTGTCGCCATTAGAGCTACAATTGGTGACTATTACTGCTAATGGAGCAAAGTAATGATTATTCAAACAATTTTATGCATTTTGTAACATACTTGTTTTATATCACTTACCTACAAAACTGCACCATATAAGATATCAAATTCACAGTGAGACATTATTTTTTTGCACATATAAATATGAAGGTCTTTTCGAAGGAAAATTATACGGCAAGTCTACTTACCTACAAAACTGCACCATATAAGATATCAAATTCACAGTGAGACATTATTTTTTTGCACATATAAATATGAAGGTCTTTTCGAAGGAAAATTATACGGCAAGTCTACAAATTGTGGTCTTGATGTCTTGTAAGCGGTACAGTAAATATTAAGAATTGTTGTTATGTTTGTTTTGGATAAAAATAACATATAAATATATATTTATAAAGAAAACTATTGGATCCCTACAAAAAAGTATAGAAAAGCTTGCCCGAGTGATTTTCTGAGGCACTGCTCCACTAGGACACATAGGCACCATTTCGTACCGTTTTTTTGCAAATAACATGTAATATTCATTAAAATCATAATATTTTATTGTATTTTAAAGCAGTTAAATGTGAATTTAAAAGACATAATTGGGGGGTCATTCCACCATGGCCATGGTATTTTGACCCCCCGCCCCCCCTTCCCAAAACAAAATAAAAAAAATGCCTTCCACATACTAGCCATAGGTCTAACTTAATCCCAATTTGAAGTTTATCATAAATGAGAAGAAAATATCATGTTAACAAGTGTTATAGTATTTTTTAGAAGGGGGAGTCATTTTACCATGGGGGAGGGGTCATTTCACCATAATGGTATTTTGACCCCGGGGTCATTTCACCATAATGGTATTTTGACCCTGGGGTCAATATACCATGATTCAAAATACCATGCTACACCGGGCCGAAAGATATTGTAGGCCGGATACGTATATTCGTTCTATATAAAGCTAAATTCCAGTCTTTTACATTGCCTAACTTGCAATGTTAATTGTTAAAAGTGTTATTAATATAAGCTTGATCTTTAATCTCCTTTGTAGGCTTCAAATGAGATATGTATTCCATAACAGTAAATTATGTTAAAATAATACAATCATACCTTGTAAAGTCTTGGAAAAAAATCGGCCCAGTTTCATAGCATTCCTATATATATAGCATTCCTATACATAGCACTCCTAAACCTAAAATTCTCCGCAGAGAAGCTATTATTCAATGTAAATAAATGCTTTCTAATGGAGTATTTTAAGTTAAGGAGTTCCTTAAAGTTAAGGACTGTTGATGAAACTGGGCACTGATACTCCAAGCAGTACATGCAGTTAAGTGACTTGACAAGATTAAGTTGTGTTCTACTACAGAAACGCTTACCGGTATATATCAGATGCTTCTAGATAAAAAAAAAAAAAAAAAAAGAAAACAAAGGGCTGATGATTTTTCAAATTCAGAAAATTTGAAATTTATTTTGCCACGATATTCTAATAATGATTATCAAATAAGAAATATTGTAATTATTAGTGTGTTTTAATTATAGTGATGTATGAAGTGGAGCTGATATATTTTGTTGAGCATGCTGGACTGGACGAGTACAACTTCCTAACAGAGGTGAGATAACTATGTTGTCTCTCATCCACTGTATTACATAAATTATTTGTGGGTTCTTACTTTTGTGGTTTGTAGCGTTTATTTCATAGATAAAAATATTCGTGGTTAACCTATGGAACAACGATGATAAGGATGTATTATAAATAGAGAATACACGGTTAGTATCTTACAATACAAGGTTTATTTTGGTGCGAGACTTAGGAAAGCCGAGATGACGAGGCTCTGCCTAGTCATCTCGGCTTTCCGTGTCGAGCACCGAAATAAACCTTGTATTGTAAGATACTAACCGTGTATTCTGTTTATCCTGCAACCATTATGGCATTCAAAACGAAAGCAAATTGACAGTTCCTTACTTTGTTTTGCTCAAAGCGAGACAATTCTTTGATGCGGAGGTAAAGATTCATTCACTTAACCGAATGAGAGTGCACTCCTTTTTACTGCCGTGGGAAATAAATAAGCGCATTCACAAACAGTCACCGTAATTCTAGTCAGTGTGATATATCACTGAAAGGAAATGAAAATACTCAAATAACAATAAATACCCATTAAATAATTACTTAACAATACATACCTTTGTCATGAGCCAAGAAAAAGACGACACCGCCATACGAGATTTTCGATATCGTAAAAATGACGTCATTTCGGTGAATGTGACGTCACGTTTTAGCGGGACTGAATGACGTTTCATTCACCGGAAGGTTCAAGTTCTGGGTCAAGTTAGAAAAAGTGCCGTCAGATATGGAACAAATTCACGTGATCGTATTGACGGATAAAGCATATCGTATTGACGGATAAAGCATATCGTATTGACGGATAAAGCATATCGTATTGACGGATAAAGCACAAGTTTATCCGGCAGTAGTTATCGGTCAGTATGTGGGACAGTTGCATGATAAAACATCATTCATTGTCTTTATATTCATTGTTCCATTATAGCTACCAGGAAAACAATGAACATTTCAACACTACGACAATTTCATAATATACAGTACTGCCAATTATCTAATTAAGTATTCGGTTACTATAACTTTTCTGTCCAAATCAGAACCATCTTCAAATGCTTGATAGGTAATCTGGCCCCGATTTCTCGAAACAAACTTAAGTCAATTTTATCAACATAATTACATAAGGAGAAAAATTTAAGTTTTGACTTAAGTCTGTACTTTTGTTTCGAGAAATCAGAGCCAGAGAAGAATCAGCAATTTATTTTAGTGAACAATACAAGCTCATTAAAGGAGGTTAGTTTCCTTGAATAGCATAAAAGGAGGTTAGTTTCCTTGAATAGCATATTATACACATTCTGTTTTAGAGACGGAATTAACTGGATTTAACCATGATAACTGAAAGAGATAACTGAAGGAAAAATTTTGAATGGGAAACATTTTTTTTTCTCCATTTAACTCAGGAGGAAAAGCGAAATTTGAAATTTGAGCAGCTAAGGAAAGTTTACAACGAAGAAAAGCAGGTAATTATCACTGTATCAGTTGTAGGAACAATTTAATATTCCACAATAATTCAAATTACATCTTAATACATCTTAAATTGATTAATGATAAAAATAACTATGAAATCATTTTATATTTTTGCTGGCCACAATGTTCACAATTACGAAATTTTACTTTTTGTTGTCACTTGTGGAAAAGACCTTAGTTGAAAACTTGGAAAATACAATCTGGAATTTAGGTCATATCACCTTATAAAATTGTATATTTCTGTTTTGTGGGGATTTAATCTTAGACTTTTGATTTTAGTCCAAGAAAAGAAATAGTCATGAAAATAACCCCATGAAATATAATAATTTTACAGTACATTTATATGGACCGTATTTGACCCAATAAGTGCCCAGGGCGTTTAAAACATTAAAAAAATGAAAAGGTGCTAATTAGATGAAAGATGAAATTATTGCAAATCTATACAGTTTTGTGTAGTTTTGGTCTTTATGCCTTGAAATCAAGACCTCAAAAAGGGAGAGGGGCACTTATAGGGGCATTGGGGCTTATTGAGTGAAAAATGGTATCTGATATAATACAAAATTCATGTAATTGAATATATATTACCTTAAGACTGACAAGTTACTGTATGTGTACTTAAATTAGCACACTCGAATTCTAGCTCTCTGATGGGGACTTTTAAACGCAATCTTTAATTTCACAACCACTACATCTCATGTTATACATATAAATACATAATAAAAATTCCATAGCTATTCTAGTGCTGTACTAGTCCAGAATTAGTGCAATTATGGTATGTGCAAGGCACTATGATAAGAATATACCACTATAAGTAACGGTGTACACTTGTTTATCAGCAAAATTAATTCTATCATAAAGAAATCATTGTATGTGTTCATTTTATGTACCAATCTAAGAACTAATACAGAAATGTACAAATCAAATATCCAGACATTTGATCTTCACCAGTATGAAATCAAAATGCAATTCAAACTGATCAGTCGAGTTATGTTACAGGGTAAAGTTAATCTTTTCAGTGACTAATTATTTTGCATGTAGATTCATTTTATTTTAAAAATTATACAATTTTTAAGATTTTATTTATAAATAAGGCCAAAATGTAATAGAGAAAGTATTTAACTAAACTTCATTAAATGTCTAATTAATATTTTAAATGATGATTACTCAAACTTTTAATATTCAATATTGCAGCATGGAAAACAACTCTATGATGAAGAAAAATATCCAAATGCATATCGTCATTATAGAAAGGTAAAATTAGAGGACTGTATATCTATAATAAAATGACTTTAAATGCTTGTTGATATACAAATGTCGAGTTGTTTCTGGTGATGCTGGCGTTGTTAATGTAATTGGCCGGCATGGTGTCTTTGTTGTAGTTCAATGATGAAGGAGACCAATATTGTGTGGACGTTTTATATTCTTGGTGCATTTTACAATATGCATGCAATATACATTGTACATTATATCAGGAGCCCAAAATGGGGCCACACACAAGGTGTGTGCTCCTCTATGTTTCTCCCTCTCTCTTCTACATAACAACGAGAGCATGAGAATCAGTATTTGGCCATGATATCCAACACCTGAAACATCTGATACAAAAATGTACATGGATAGCTACTGCATAACATAAGTAACACGCTGAACCAATTAATACTGACCAGTTTCACAATTAGCATTACATATAAGATGTTCAGACACCACATACCATTACACAACAACGAGAAACCTATACCTATAACCCAGACTATTATGTACAGACCTGGCCAGCTATCGCATGGCACTGATAACTGATAGTATATATACGTTTAGACCTGGGACACACACGAATAGCTGTAAGTCTATATCAGTATCTTATGAAATAAAACTTATTATATTATATTACGTCCCCTTGTTAATAATTATCTAAAATTAGTTTTAATTTGAAATAATAATAATAAATTTAAAATAAAACTTATTATATTCCGCTATGTTTCCGAAATACAATCTAAATTGATACAAGACTTAAACATTATCATATGAATTTATATAAAGCTTGATAATTATAGATTATGTACTTAATAATTATAAATGATGTACAATGTAAATCAACTTGAAGAACATACAAGAACTGATTCTATATTTGTAGCTAGAGTTTGTGTAAGCAAAATACAAAAACAATTACAGGACTTCGACATATTCATGATAATTATGCTGTTATTAAAATAAAAATGAAAATGAAAGCAAATGAATAGCGCTAGGTCAACATCATATCGTTTTAAAACACTAGCATGATGCCTCGTCTTTAATTAGACTAAGACTGGTAAACAATTAATGTAATGATACAATTCACAGGAAGTTCTTTGTTGTTGTGCAAGTAATAAATGTAGCAAAGTTGTGTAAATAAAGCAAGAGGAACATATTTCAACTTATGTGAACCCAGCATAAAACTGCATTGGGCATTCCCCAAATTATTTTGTAAGTTAATGTGTTTGTATATTTTACATTGTATATTTTACATTATGTTTAAGTGAATATGAATATCAAATGTATTAATGTCACAATATAAAATGTTAAAAGAACTTCCATATGAAAAATTATAGTACAACAGCATACCATGGATAAGTCACAGAGTATATAAAAATTTAGCAATAAATTGTTACACTGCTTTAAGAAAATCTGTACTATTAATAAAGTGGAAAAATATTCTCTAATTAATCATTGGTATTTATATTACAGTGTGTAGCTATATTAGAACATAATATGTTTCTTGTTAGTTATCAGTTATAAATGTACATGATGCAATATAATTAATTGAATAATTTGACCTGGGCACAGTGTTTTGTGTATCTGTTAAACGTTAGGTGATAAATCAATTATAAAATGACCAATATATAGAAATTACCAAGTGCATGGTTACAAATGTATTGTGAATGATATTTAAGTATTAACCAACCAGTAAAAATGAAAATGCTATAAAAAAGTAATTGTACATTTGCTCAGAGTAACAACATATGTAAAACAGAATTTTGTTGTATTGTATTTCAAATATCTTAGACTAATAGTAATTTTTAAGAATGTTTAAATATCATGATTTTGTAAAATAAAGGATGATAGAGTTCATTAGCATAGAAATTTCATTTAGTTCATAAATCCAAAAAGGATTAAAAAAAAAATGATTAACCTGAACTAGTACTGTTCAAACTTGTGCTATATAAAAATGGAGTTAATGAAAAGAAAAAAAATGCTTGTGCTGACGTAATGCCGTCTTAACAATCAAGCCGTGAAATCTTATGTGGCCCAAAATGGGACCACACACAAGGTGTGTGCCCCTCTATGTTTCTCCCTCTCTCTTCTACATAACAACGAGAGCATGAGAATCAGTATTTGGCCATGATATCCAACACCTGAAACATCTGATACAAAAATGTACATGGATAGCTACTGCATAACATAAGTAACACGCTGAACCAATTAATACTGACCAGTTTCACAATTAGCATTACATATAAGATGTTCAGACACCACATACCATTACACAACAACGAGAAACCTATACCTATAACCCAGACTATTATGTACAGACCTGGCCAGCTATCGCATGGCACTGATAACTGATAGTATATATACGTTTAGACCTGGGACACACACAAATAGCTGTAAGTCTATATCAGTATCTTATGAAATAAAACTTATTATATTATATATCACCATTATAGAAAGGTAAAATTAGGGTACTGTATATCACCATGATAGAAAAGTAAAATTAGGGGACTGTATATCGTCATTATAGAAAGGTAAAATTAGGGGACTGTATATCACCATTATAGAAAGGTAAAATTAGGGGACTGTAGGTCACCATTATAGAAAGGTAAAATTAGGGGGCTGTATATCACCATTATAGAAAGGTAAAATTAGGGGGCTGTATATCACCATTATAGAAAGGTAAAATTAGGGTACTGTATATCACCATGATAGAAAAGTAAAATTAGGGGACTATATATCACCATTATAGAAAAGTAAAATTAGGGGACTGTAGGTCACCATTATAGAAAGGTAAAATTAGGGGGCTGTATATCACCATTATAGAAAGGTAAAATTAGGGGGCTGTATATCACCATTATAGAAAGGTAAAATTAGGGTACTGTATATCACCATTATAGAAAGGTAAAATTAGGGGACTGTATATCACCATTATAGAAAGGTAAAATTAGGGGACTATATCACCATTATAGAAAGGTCAAATTAGGGGACTGTATATCACCATTATAGAAAGGTAAAATTAGGGGACTGTATATCACCATTATAGAAAGGTAAAATTAGGGTACTGTATATCACCATTATAGAAAGGTAAAATTAGGGGACTGTATATCACCATTATAGAAAGGTCAAATTAGGGGACTGTATATCACCATTACAGAAAGGTAAAATTAGGGGACTGTATATCACCATTATAGAAAGGTAAAATTAGGGGACTGTATATCACCATTATAGAAAGGTAAAATTAGGGGACTGTATATCACCATTATAGAAAGGTAAAATTAGGGGACTGTATATCACCATTATAGAAAGGTCAAATTAGGGGACTGTATATCACCATGATAGAAAAGTAAAATTAGGGGACTGTAGGTCACCATTATAGAAAGGTAAAATTAGGGGATTGTATATCGTCATTACAGAAAGGTAAAATTAGGGGACTGTATATCGTCATTACAGAAAGGTCAAATTAGGGGACTGTATATCTTCATTACAGAAAGGTAAAATTAGGGGACTGTATATCACCATTACAGAAAGGTAAAATTAGGGTACTGTATATCACCATGATAGAAAAGTAAAATTAGGGGACTATATATCACCATTATAGAAAAGTAAAATTAGGGGACTGTATATCACCATTACAGAAAGGTAAAATTAGGGGACTGTATATCACCATTATAGAATGGTAAAATTAGGGGACTGTATATCACCATTATAGAAAGGTAAAATTAGGGGACTGTATATCACCATTACAGAAAGGTAAAATTAGGGGACTGTATATCACCATTATAGAAAGGTAAAATTAGGGGACTGTATATCACCATTATAGAAAGGTAAAATTAGGGGACTGTATATCACCATTATAGAAAGGTAAAATTAGGGGACTGTATATCACCATTATAGAAAGGTAAAATTAGGGGGCTGTATATCACCATTATAGAAAGGTAAAATTAGGGGACTGTATATCACCATTATAGAAAGGTAAAATTAGGGGACTGTATATCACCATTATAGAAAGGTAAAATTAGGGGACTGTATATCACCATTATAGAAAGGTAAAATTAGGGGACTGTATATCACCATTATAGAAAGGTAAAATTAGGGGACTGTATATCACCATTATAGAAAGGTAAAATTAGGGTACTGTATATCACCATTATAGAAAGGTAAAATTAGGGGACTGTATATCACCATTATAGAAAGGTAAAATTAGGGGACTGTATATCACCATTATAAGAAAGGTAAAATTAGGGGACTGTATATCACCATTATAGAAAGGTAAAATTAGGGTACTGTATATCACCATTATAGAAAGGTAAAATTAGGGGACTGTATATCACCATTATAGAAAGGTAAAATTAGGGGACTGTATATCACCATTATAGAAAGGTCAAATTAGGGGACTGTATATCACCATTAGAAGAAAGGTAAAATAGGGGACTGTATATCACCATTATAGAAAGGTAAATTAGGGGACTGTATATCACCATTATAGAAAGGTAAAATTAGGGGACTGTATATCACCATTATAGAAAGGTAAAATTAGGGGACTGTATATCGTCATTACAGAAAGGTAAATTAGGGGACTGTATATCACATTACAGAAAGGTAAAATTAGGGGACTGTATATCACCATTACAGAAAGGTAAAATTAGGGGACTGTATATCACCATTATAGAAAGGTAAAATTAGGGGACTGTATATCACCATTATAGAAAAGTAAAATTAGGGGACTGTAAATTAGGGACGTATATCACCATTATAGAAAGGTAAAATTAGGGGACTGTATATCACCATTATAGAAAGGTAAAATTAGGGGACTGTATATCACCATTAAGAAAGGTAAAATTAGGGGACTGTATATCACCATTATAGAAAGGTAAAATTAGGGGACTGTATATCACCATTACAGAAAGGTAAAATTAGGGGACTGTATATCACCATTATAGAAAGGTAAAATTAGGGGACTGTATATCACCATTATAGAAAGGTAAAATTAGGGGACTGTATATCACCATTATAGAGAAAAGGTAAAATTAGGGGGACTGGTATATCACCATTATAGAAAGGTAAAATTAGGGGACTGTATATCACCATTATAGAAAGGTAAAATTAGGGGGCTGTATATCACCATTATAGAAAGGTAAAATTAGGGGGCTGTATATCACCATTATAGAAAGGTAAAATTAGGGTACTGTATATCACCATTATAGAAAGGTAAAATTAGGGGACTGTATATCACCATTATAGAAAGGTAAAATTAGGGGACTGTATATCACCATTATAGAAAGGTAAAATTAGGGGACTGTATATCACCATTATAGAAAGGTAAAATTAGGGGACTGTATATCACCATTATAGAAAGGTAAAATTAGGGGACTGTATATCACCATTATAGAAAAGTAAAATTAGGGGACTGTAGGTCACCATTATAGAAAGGTAAAATTAGGGGACTGTATATCACCATTATAGAAAGGTAAAATTAGGGGACTGTATATCACCATTATAGAAAGGTAAAATTAGGGGACTGTATATCACCATTATAGAAAGGTAAAATTAGGGGGCTGTATATCACCATTATAGAAAGGTAAAATTAGGGGACTGTATATCACCATTATAGAAAGGTAAAATTAGGGGACTGTATATCACCATTATAGAAAGGTAAAATTAGGGGACTGTATATCACCATTATAGAAAGGTAAAATTAGGGGACTGTATATCACCATTATAGAAAGTAAAATTAGGGGACTGTATATCACCATTACAGAAAGGTAAAATTAGGGGACTGTATATCACCATTACAGAAAGGTAAAATTAGGGGACTGTATATCACCATTTTAGAAAGGTAAAATTAGGGTACTGTATTTCACCATTATAGAAAGGTAAAATTAGGGGACTGTATAAAGGTAAAATTAGGGGACTGTATATCACCATTATAGAAAGGTAAAATTAGGGGACTGTATATCACCATTATAGAAAGGTAAAATTAGGGGACTGTATATCACCATTACAGAAAGGTAAAATTAGGGGACTGTATATCACCATTATAGAAAGGTAAAATTAGGGTACTGTATTTCACCATATTTCATTATAGAAAGGTAAAATTAGGGGGCTGTATATCACCATTATAGAAAGGTAAAATTAGGGGACGGTATATCACCATTATAGAAAGGTAAAATTAGGGAACTGTATATCACCATTAAAACTGGACAACATGACAAAACTAGACCATCATTTTGATATATAAAGACTTTTGGAATACCTCATTTATATCAGTTTTCTTTGCACGACTATTCACTTTAATGAGATTGTAATTGTATCCTACAGGCTGCCACTATACTGGAGGAGTACCGCCTTAAAGATGATGAAGAGGAGAAGGAACAACAAGAGATGTTGTTTAAGATGTACCATCACATGGCTGTGTGTAGCGACAGGATGAAAAAACCCGGCCGCTGTATTAGTTACTGTAAAAGGATGATGGAGATCGAACCTGAAAATGTTAAGGCTCTCTACTTCTATGGCAAGGTAGGAAATATATAGTATATATTTTTGAAATCCAGTATGATAAAGTAAACTATGTAGACTGATGTAAAAATATTTTATGTTTGATAAGGAAACAGTTCTTAAATTTAACTCTATGATAATGTACGACAGCATCAATTGTTTGAACTCTTAACATGGCGTGTAAGAAGGCTCACAAAAATATAGACTTCTTTAACTCATTTCTTAAAATTTCATATACAATGAACACAAATTAATACCCTTGATCACATAACTACAACAACCTACATTTCGAAGAATCTCATTGCAAAAATGTGTTGCAAAAATCCAGCTGAGGCTGACATTTTGTCACAACGTCCAGGAATCCTAACATCACTTTACTTAAATTAGATGTTAAATCACGACTACATTATAATGAAAATCACTCCAGGTTATATTACACTAGTGACATATTCAAATATATTACATGGGAAAAGTCAATGGATATCAGGCGGATTATTGGATAAGAAATATGGTTTTGTCTTTGATGATGTTGTATACAGGTAGATAAAATCTATTTATTTTACATCAATTACAAGTTAATATATAAATTAAACAAATCACTTGTGATGGCCCCGAGGTAAGCGCGAGTGGGAGGCAACTGAAGTATATGATATATTGGACAGTTGACTCCTTACATTTTTCATGACCGTGCCAGGGATCGAACCCTGACTGGTTAGGTGTAAGGTGGATAAGGATTCTATAGGTCATCACTAAGTTTGTTTTATCACAGGCCTTACACCAGCAACAGGAGTTTGACAGAGCACGAGGTTACCTAATCAGGGCTCAGCGTAAGGAGCCCAGTAATCGCAGTATTAATGATCAGCTAAAGAAGCTAGAGAGGTAAGTCTTCTCATGTGTTTCTACCTGTTTCTCTTATGTAACAGAAAGCAGGAATTTTATATAAAATTTAAGCACTGTCTCCACTAGGGATCAAACTTTGAACCTCTGGGTTACTGTACACCAGCTTGTATTTGTGGCGACTTAATTTCGTGTTTTTAAACCTAACAAATTTTTCATATTGATTTGAAATTTTGCATAACACAAACATTTAAAGATTTGCCTTTGACGCTTTTAGTATAGTTTCTACGATTTCACACAGTAAATTACACCTTATCCTTTGTAATTGTTTTTCCACGCTTTTGAAAGTTAAGAAATAAGTAAATAGAAATATTGGCCACGATCTTCGAAAGACATAACTTTAGGTGCCAATCAAACGCACGCACACATCAATATCATTCAAACGCTTCTATAATGTTTTTAGCCCACCATCATCAGATGGTGGACTATTCAAATCGCCTTTCGTCCGTGGTCCATGGTCCGTCCTTCCGTCCGTCCGTCCCTCGTCCGTCCATTAACAATTCTTGTTACCGCTATTTCTCAGAAAGCACTGAAGGGGTCTTTCTTAAATTTCATATGCAGGTTCCCCTAGGACCGTAGTTGTGCATATTGCATTTTGGGACCGATCAGTCAACAAGATGGTCGACAGGCGGCCATCTTGGATTTTGATAGTTAAAGTTTGTTACCGCTATGTCTCAAAAAGTACTGAACGGATCTTTCTTAAATTTCATATGCAGGTTCCCCTAGGACCTTAGTTGTGCATAATGCAATTTGGGACCGATTGGTCAACAAGATGGCCGACAGCCGGCCATCTTGGATTTTGACAGTTTAAGTTTGTTACCGCTATTTCTCAGAAACTACTAGAGGGATCTTTCTCGAATTTGATATGTATGTTCCCCTAGGACCCTAGTTGTGCATAATGCAATTTGGGACCGATCAGTTAACAAGATGGCCGACAGGCGGCCATCTTTGATTTTGATAGTTAAAGTTTGTTACCGCTATTCCTCAGAAAGAACTGAAGGGATCTTTCTCAAATTTCATATGCAGGTTCCCCTTGGACCCTAGTTGTGCATATTGCATTTTGGGACCAATCGGTCAACAAGATGGTTGCCAGGCGACCATCTTGGTTTTTGATAGTTAAAGTATGTTACTGCTATTTCTCAGAAAGTACTAAAGGGATCTTTTTCAAATTTCATATATAGGTTCCCCTAGGGCCCTAGTTGTGCATATT